>NC_084746.1:26929051-27144051 GCF_033978785.1 Entelurus aequoreus
CTCACTCACATCCCTTCTACAGCTGTAATGACTTTGAATGAATAGAGCGAGGAGAAGGAAATAAGACTGTGATGAACATGCAAGAAAACATTTGCATCACCGGACTCATTTGGGATCCTTCAAAAAATACCCCAAAAAAGCTCAGTGGTCAAAGCTCAAGATAAAAGGCTTGAAACACAACCAGTCATCATGTAGCCAATAAGAACATCTCCATATTAATTATAGTTCACACCATGAATCCCTCTCCTCCATACAACTAAATTCAATGTTTTCTTTTGCTATGTTTTCTTGTGATGCCACCACTAAAGGGTACCAATAATGGTAAAGACAAAAGTGTAATGGCGACCGTAGAACCAGAAATGGGACTTATCGTGACGTATGAAAAAGCACACTCATGCTTATCTGTCCTGGCTACTCAGTCCAATATGGCTAAAGAGATAATAACACATTTTGCTATTATTAACAGCGGTTGGCTTATGTTTACGCTTGTTTGTTTGTATTTGTTTATTTGAAGGAAAATGTGCAGTTACATTAAGAAGATGGCTGCACCAGCTTTAGCACCATGCTAATTTCCATCTGTAGTCCTTTTATGGCGCATTTAACATCCATCCATTCATCCATTTTCTACCGCTTGTCTCTTTCGGGGTTGCGGGGGGTGATGTAGCCTCCACAATTAAAAATTACACAGGATTGAAAATACACAACAATATTAAAATTACATAATGATAAGCCATTTAAAATACAAGTACAATATATAGAGGGTATGTGAGTTGTAGCGCAGATAAACTAGTGAAACGTTACTTTTAAAATTTCCTGCAGAGTTGATGCATTTTTTATGATGGTGACAGCTTGACCCTGGAACTGATTACAGTTATCATTAGAAGTCCTAGTATGCTACACTACAATAACTACTGAAAGAGAAATGGTCCAAAATACATTTAAGATAGTAATGCTCACACTAAAGTATCCTCAGAATAATATAGTGAGATGTCTGAAACATTTTGCACTAATTTATGTCCATCAAGTGACATATTTTAGCAGCATGAAGTCGGGAAATATTAGCTTTCAGGGGCATAGCACCAAATTGTTGGCTCTTATACACACGACTCCTAAAGGGCCTTCCATCCCATCCCAACGCTGCATAGGAATAACAATACTTTCTTATTACTATGATTAAATTATTATTAGTGCATCTCCTGGGAATTAAGTTTCCCCCTGTTATTGAAAACTAGTGACGACTCTGTTCCTAACTTTGATTAAAGGTATTTGAATGCACTAGAAAGTGATACAAAAGTGAAACTTGCACATAACTTTCACCTATGCTGCCACATATAGATGTATTATGTTTGTACCCATATTACATTTTTAAATGGCAGGAAAAAAATCTTCTAAATTTATAAAAAACCCAGTCCGGGCTGCTCCGCTGGCATTTACACCCCACTTCGATGCCCCTGTCCGCTTTATTAACAATCCTGTCAATTGTGTGGACATTCCTTCCCTCCCCTTTTGGCTTTTTTTATGAGGGGTCACTTCAATCGTTGTGACTCAGTTTGCACACCAGACATCCTTTCTGACACAACACTGGCTGGAAATTGAAGCATGTATCGTTAAATAGGGATTCCATCATTGATTAATCACATCTTGGAGCAATGGAGGCAACATGGAGTGCACTACTTGGCTACAACCAGTAGAGGCGCTGCTGATTCGACTTAAAGGCCTACTGAATCCCACTACTACCGACCACGCAGTCTGATAGTTTATATATCAATGATGAAATCTTAACATTGCAACACATGCCAATACGGCCGGGTTAACTTATAAAGTGCAATTTTAAAGTTACCGCGAAACTTCAGGTTGAAAACGTCTATGTATGATGACGTTTGCGCGTGACGTCAATGGTTGAAACGGAAGTATTCGGACACATTGTATCTCAATACAAACAGCTCTGTTTTCATCGCAAAATTCCACAGTATTCTGGACAGCTTTGTTGGTGAATCTTTTGCAATTTGTTTAATGAACAATGGAGACTGCAAAGAAGAAAGCTGTAGGTGGGATCTGTGTATTAGCGGCTGGCTGCAGCAACACAACCAGGAGGACTTTGAGGATAGCAGACGCGCTATCCGACGCTAGCCGCCGACCGCATCGATGATCGCGTGAAGTCCTTCGTCGCGCCGTCGATCGCTGGAACGCAGGTGAGCACGGGTGTTGATGAGCAGATGAGGGCTGGCGTAGGTGGAGAGATAATGTTTTTATCATAGCTCTGACGAGGTCCCGTAGCTAAGTTGGCTTCAATGGCGTCGTTAGCAACAGCATTGCTAGGCTTCGACAGGCGGCACAGCATTAACCGTGTAGTTACAGGTCCAGTGTTTGGTTCGGTGTCTCCTGATAATAGCATTGTTGATCTTCTGTCTATCTTTCCAGTCAGAGGCTTATTTATTTTGTTTCTATCTGCATTTAAGCACCATGCTATCACGTTAGCTCCGTAGCTAAAGTGCTTCACCGATGTATTGTCGTGGAGATAAAAGTCACTGTGAATGTCCATTTCGCGTTCTCGACTCTCATTTTCAAGAGGATATAGTATCCGAGGTGGTTTAAAATACAAATCCGTGATCCACAATAGAAAAAGGAGAGAGTGTGGAATCCAATGAGCCCTTGTACCTAAGTTACGGTCAGGGCGAAAAAATATATATATTTTTTTTTTTTTTTGAAACATGTGCTGTTGACCTCTTGGCCAGGTCACCCTTGTGAAAGAGATATTGATCTCAATGAGTTTCTCATCTGGTTAAATAAAGGTTCTATATGTCCTGCACTGCACTCTAGTCATCCACTCTCACGTTCCTCATCCACAAATCCATCATCCTGGCTCAAATTAATGGGGTAATCGTCGCTTTCTCGGTCCGAATCGCTCTCGCTGCTGGTGTAAACAATGGGGAAATGTGAGGAGCCTTTCAACTTGTGACGTCACGCTACTTCCGGTACAGGCAAGGCTTTTTTATCAGCGACCAAAAGTTGCGAACTTTATCGTCGATGTTCTCTACTAAATCCTTTCAGCAAAAATATGGCAATATCGCGAAATGATCAAGTATGACACATAGAATGGATCTGCTATCCCCGTTTAAATAAAAAAAATTCATTTCAGTAGGCCTTTAACTAGTTTGCTGTCTAAAGAAGTTTGAGTGTTTTTCCAACTTACTCCCACTCCTTCCTGCGAGCTTGCGGCGTACTCTGGATTTTATGGGCCTGGTGAGCCATGATGATGTCCTTCTGCTCCACCAGTCCTCCGCGCCGCCGAAGCGCTCCATGCCCCGGGCTCGGAGACCCCGAACCTCGATCTGAATCCTCTCCGCACGGCAAGTCAAAGCTGGCAGCTCGAGCGGGAAGCTCCAGGAGCTCGCTGTGAGGGACCTGCAAGGAGCAGGACCGCACACCCTGCGCTAGGCCGGTGCGGGCGGCCGGGACGGGCTTCCTCCAGGCCTCGGGTTCGGGGAGGGACAGGGAGGACTGAACCCGCTGTTGTCCGCCGCCTGGACCGCAGATGGACGGAGTGTGGAGGGAGACGGAAAGGGACTGGTCTGAACTGGTGAACATGTCTATACTTGCTGGGAGTCCACCATTTCACGACAATGCTGCACTGTGGACAGAAAATACATTTATATTAATTTTCTAGATTAATAATTCTAAAGGCCTACAATACGTAATTAATGCTACCAAATAATACATTGCAAAAGAAGAAAATCATCACTTCAGGAATCGGAATCGGATCAAATTGTTAGGTGCCCAAAGATTTTTGTATTAGATTATTATTAGATATTTTGCTCAGTACATATTGACTTACATTCAGTAGCGGTTCTTGATATAAGCCAAATAGGCAATGGTCAAGGACTAAATTTTTAATGCAGGGGTCTCAAACTTGTGGCCCACGACACCATATTTTGTGGTCCCCACCTTAATATGAAAGTTCAAGGTTAGTGCGGCCCCCAAGTTTTATATGAATGGCACTTTACAGTGTTGCGTGCGGAGCTGAACGAACATACCAATCACGGTGGGGTATATATATGGCTCTCGGGGGCTGGACATCGACCCCGCTTGATGCAAGCAACGAAACATTTCTCAATGAGTGAAAGTGACAGCAGCGTTGCCATGGAGAGTCTGGCTGCCTGCCTTATTTCTATTGGGCGTTGTGTTCACAACACTTCCAAAAAAAGTTTTTAAAGTTGCTGCCCAGCGAGACATTATACCAGTGGTGGGCTGTCAGGGCCAGCAAGGCCTTCTCTGCTGGCCTAACATAACCAGAAATCATGACCATAATTAAAGATAAAAGTAATTTTTTATTTACTTTCCCTAAATATCTAAAAGTAGTCATATTTTCTTTACGGCATATTATGCTCTTTCCAGTGCTGTTGTTTTTAGGTTTTAGTTTGCATCCAATCATAATTCAGCTAGCTTATGTTGCCATGCTGTATGAAATCTGCCCGGGGCCTTCAGAATCCACAATGCAGGCGTATATGCACGGCAAGTTCAAAAGTTTGGGGTCACCCAAACAATTTTGTTGAATAACCTTAATTTCTAAGAACAAGAATAGACTGCCGAGTTTCAGATGAAAGTTCTCTTTTTCTGGCCATTTTGAGCGTTTAATTGACCCCACAAATGTGATGCTCCAGAAACTCAATCTGCTCAAAGGAAGGTCAGTTTTGTAGCTTCTGTAACGAGCTAAACTGTTTTCAGATGTGTGAACATGATTGCACAAGGGTTTTCTAATCATCAATTAGCCTTCTGAGACAATGAGCAAACACATTGTACCATTAGAACACTGGAGTGATAGTTGCTGGAAATGGGCCTCTATACACCTATGTAGATATTGCACCAAAAACCAGACATTTGCAGCTAGAATAGTCATTTACCATATTAGCAATGTATAGAGTGTATTTCTTTAAAGTTAAGACCAGTTTAAAGTTATCTTCATTGAAAAGTACAGTGCTTTTCCTTCAAAAATAAGGACATTTCAATGTGACCCCAAACTTTTGAACGGTAGTGTATATATGTGTCTCTCTGACAAAATAAATTAAAGTGATGCGTATGCGGTGGGATAAAAGAAAAGTAAGGAACTCAATGTAACCTAATGTAGTCTGCAGTCACATAGCGACACCTGTCCGTCGGCAATAACAGTCCCCAGTAACCCAGACCAATTATAGGGTCGCACCGTTTTTTTACGGTCATTATTTTTTTATATTTGCATTGCCTCACATGATGAACACTACAGTACATATATTTCTATATTATGTCATTTTTTGTTTGTTTCTATGACTATATTTAAAACAACAACAACAGCAGCACGGCAGTCGTCTTTTTGCGCTCGCTATCCCGTTAGCCATCTGCAAATGCCATGGTTTTCATGTCATCATGAAAGACATGAACATCGAGCGCATAAACAAAGGAGACTGCTACAGGGCTATTATTCGCTGACCGCCATGCTGATGTTGGAAAAAGAAACGGAAATGACGCATATTGCGGAAATTACGTTCTCAATGCGTTGGCTAAACACGACAGTGACACCAAGTGGAATTAAAATATACTCAACAGTCCCAAAATTTATTTATTTTTCTTGTTTTTTCTGAATTTTATTTCGTCTTATTCTGTGTTAAAAAACAAAAATAAAGACATATGAGAAGATTGGATTTTTTTTTTAATCAAAGCTTTTCTTGTGGAATACCTGATGCGGCCCAGCGTCATCCAGACTCCAGAGGCCCCCAGGTAAATTGAGTTTGAAACCCCTGCTTTAAAGGGTGCCGTAATGATGAGGGGGAATAAATGTGTATTGTAACGACCTGCCTGTGATAAATGTTGCTGTACAGCCTTATGATGTGTGTGAATGCACCTCTCCACGTGTGCGCTCATGGTGGAGAATAGAGCTGATCCCTGCTGTTGGCATGCTGGAATCAGGGCTGAAAGGGAGCCTCGCTCAGGGCACCAATGAAGCTAAATTGGATTAGTTGTAGCACACACAAGCATGCACAAAATGTATTAAAGTGGCTCCCACATGCTTATTTTTTTCTGTATCTCACTCAAAAAAAGCTAGAAAACCTTGATTTAAATAATTACTGTAATTATGTAAAATGTATGTTTTGCTTCTCCTTTAGGTTTTCCGTGTGTTTGTGTGTGACGCCACCACATAAGGAAAAATGTGGTGATAACTAAGGGTGTCCTGATCTGATACAGCAGTCCTGTTGCGTTTTTACTTTTGCAAAGCTGGACAGCCAGTTAACATCCAAAAGTCCTCCAATAAAGCACATGAGCTTGGTATTTTCTTGAGGTTGTTTCTTGAAGTATTTTGCAAAAAGTAATCATGGTCGACTAAAGGCTACCATGAGCTGCAGCTACACATAGCTAAGCACCCAATAGCACCCAAGCTAGTTAGACATATGTAATACGTGTCCTCAGCTGAACAATATTCCATTCTAAAACATTTGTCAGTATAAACCAGTTTATTACTTACACTACCGTTCAAAAGTTTGGGGTCACATTGAAATGTCCTTATTTTTGAAGGAAAAGCACTGTACTTTTCAATGAAGATAACTTTAAACTAGTCTTAACTTTAAAGAAATACACTCTATACATTGCTAATGTAGTAAATGACTATTCTAGCTGCAAATGTCTGGTTTTTGGTGCAATATCTACATAGGTGTATAGAGGCCCATTTCCAGCAACTATCACTCCAGTGTTCTAATGGTACAATGTGTTTGCTCATTGTCTCAGAAGGCTAATTGATGATTAGAAAACCCTTGTGCAATCATGTTCACACATCTGAAAACAGTTTAGCTTGTTACAGAAGCTACAAAACTGACCTTCCTTTGAGCAGATTGAGTTTCTGGAGCATCACATTTGTGGGGTCAATTAAACGCTCAAAATGGCCAGAAAAAGAGAACTTTCATCTGAAACTCGACAGTCTATTCTTGTTCTTAGAAATTAAGGCTATTCCACAAATTTGTTTGGGTGACCCCAAACTTTTGAACGGTAGTGTACATATACAGTAAAGTTTCGAAGGCAGAAGCATATAAGTATCCAGTAAGAAACGCGTCCGCATCCTTGAACATACTGCGCCATTAGCTTAACTTAATGAATTATTGTGGCCACAAGGTGTCGCCCTAGAAAAAAAATACTACTTCATTTCAACTTAAAGACAGCCTAAGTCTATTCCAGACAGTCACTAATAAATAGGTTAGTGTTTTTTTTATATCTATCATTGTTCTCGGTTTGAGTCATTTCAAGCGATTAAGCCTTTTCTAACTTTCCACATTAAAAGTAATAAAAGTATGCATGATTCGTGCTGATATCATATCGGGGAATGTTGGTATCAGCCAATACTCAAGGCTCCAATATTGGTATCGCATTGGAAGTGACAAAGTAGTATCCGGACACCCCTGATGATAACCATAGAACAAGAGTCAGTCCTGGCTGCTCAATACAATATGGCGAAAGCGGTGACAGCAAAAAAAGTGAGCTGCAATTAGTATTTAAGTGAATAAGCTCACCTTTCAGGCACACACAATTATCTCCCTTTGTTCATTGAAGGTGAGTACCAACATTTTGTTAACTTCTTTTTAAGCCAAAACATTTGAAAAACATTGACTGTACAATTAATAAAGGTTAAAGTTGGAGATAATTTCATGCTGGAACAGGTTAATTCTCATTCCGTTGCTTTTTATATAGGATAAATAATTTCTTAGCGGGTCCACTGTACATTGAAATCATATACAGTACAGGCCAAAAGTTTGGACACACCCACTCATTCAATGCGTTTTCTTTATTTTCATGACTATTTACATTGTAGATTGTCACTGAAGGCATCAACACTATGGATGAACACATGTGGAGTTACAATATGTACTTAACAAAAAAAGGCGAAATAACTGAAAACATGTTTTATATTCTAGTTCCTTCAAAATAGCCACCCTTTGCTCTGATTACTGCTTTGCACACTCTTGGCATTCTCTCGATGAGCTACAAGCACACCTGTGAAGTGAAAACCCTTTCAGGTGACTACCTCTTGAAGCTCATCGAGAGAATGCCAAGAGTGTGCAAAGCAGTAATCAGAGCAAAGGGTGCCTATTTTGAAGAAACTAGAATATAAAACATGTTTTCAGTTATCTCACCTTTTTTTGTTAAGTACATAACTCCACATGTGTTCATTCATGGTTTTGATGCCTTCATTGACAATCTACAATGTAAATAGTCATGAAAATAAAGAAAACACATTGAATGAGAAGGATTGTCCAAACGTTTGGCCTGTACTGTATATGGATAAAGCAAAGACCTTAGAAATAGGTCTAGTACTTAGAAATAAGTAGTAGACCTTTTCTAGTAGCTCTGATGAAAGCATAAATGGGCAATTTAAGTCTTTCTTCTGAAGGTTCTGGATTGTATTGACTTTATGCCAAATTAAGATCAAACATAAACCAGTGGTTGCTGCATGTGTGTAGAGTGTGAGGCAGTCAAACATGTGGGTGTGGAAAGGAGCAAAGGCTGTAAAAGCAGCAGGTTTCAGGTCGAGCCAATATAGTCACAGTCAGCGACACACCAAACGAGCTTGTGTCGCCACCGAGCCGAGGCTGAAAGGAGGATGAGGATGAGGATGAGTGAGTGTGGGAGAGGCGAGGCGAAGGCACAACAGTGACTCACTCATCAGGACCTGAACTATTAGAGTTGTGAGCAGAAAAAGAGCCGAGAGGTCATTGGATTAACAAGGGCGCCTAAAGACTGACACTTAAATGACAGCAACTTTAAATAGATAGAATAAAAAAAGTATTAAATATTATACTTTAAAAATAATAAATACATATTATGCAATATTATCATGTATCTTATTAATATCCATCCATCCATCCATTTTCTACCGCTTATTCCCTTCGGGGTTGCGGGGGGCGCTGGAGCCTATCTCAGCTACAATCGGGCGGAAGGCAGGGTACACCCTGGACAAGTCGCCACCTCATCGCAGGGCCAACACAGATAGACAGACAACATTCACACTCACATTCACACACTAGGGCCAATTTAGTGTTGCCAATCAACCTATCCCCAGGTGCATGTCTTTGGAGGTGGGAGGAAGCCGGAGTACCCGGAGGGAACCCACGCAGTCACGGGGAGAACATGCAAACTCCACACAGAAAGATCCAGAGGCCGGGATTGAACTCACAACTACTCAGGACCTTCGCACTTACCCCTCTTCCACTGTGCATCATCCTATTAATATATTATAATAAATAAATAAGTGGGTCACTAATCAAATAAAATACAGAACAAAACTAAAACTAATTATAAAGGTTTGCACAGGGATGCAATTTGGGTCAATTATAACATAAAAAAATTACGAAAAGTTACAAATAAAACACAATTAAATGTATGCATAGGTATGCTAATTTGATTTTAAAAAATCCAATGTTTGCAAAGGGATGTGAATTGGGTAAATCATAAAAAATGTCATATTTGCAAAAAATAAAAAATGCTTGAAAAAAGGGCTGGAATAAAATGTTGAATAGGTATAAAAAACAAAAAATGTAATATTTGCATAAAATTAAAAAAAAATGCTTCAAAATGCTAGCAATATAATGTTTGCACCTGTATTGTAATTGGAAGAAAAAAATACAATCCAGTATTTTACAAACACATGCTAATTGGGTAAATAAAATAGAACCTACTAGAATAGACAATGCTTGAAAAATGCACTGTAGGGTGTTACTTAGCTTTCTGATAATATCTGCACGTTGATTCCTCTTATAGTTATTGAATAAATAACCAAATAAAATGTGTGCATATGCTTCATTCATTAATATTGAAATAAATGAATTGATGTTTACAAGTAGTGATACAGTGGAATTTGTGCACAAATGAAATGGGTTATGTAAACAGTGGCAGAATAACATATGAATGCTGCCATCCATTGGGCTTTAAATAGCCACAATGCTTCACAATTCAGTAATCATTTCCCTATTTAGGACCAGCTGATTAGGACCCTGCCTGTTGGCTTCAAATCAACCACTAGAGCGCATGAATACAAAAAAAAATACAAAACACATAAAACAAAGATTCATGCACTTGTATCTCCACTAGACGCTTTTAGTCCTCCATGGAGTCCGACGCAGAGCCTCCCTGGCCGCTCCACAGAAGTTGGGAAGGATGCTGAGGATTATGCGTGGATTCCTTGAGTGATGAATCCTGGCCAGAAGGTGAGTGGGCTATAAATACCGCGGGTGGATGGCAGCCAGAGCAGCGATCCACGCACGCAGGAGCGTAAACACGAGTGAAGCGTGGCGATAACGCGAGCCCACCTCCCCCTAAAATGTGGCACGCGCACGGGCACGCACACATGTATGAGTCACTTTGTGCGTGCTTCTCCTCTGCGAAGATTTGTCAATAATTGTTTTCAATCATAACCAACGAAGGAGAAGATCTGATCGCAGATCAGCTGAGTGCAACAGGTTCAATGAAGACTCACTCAGTCGCCACTAGATGGTGGACTGAAGACACTTCTTGCACGTTGCAGCTTCGGTCCGGCGGTCCAGACCACAGATTAAAGCAGGGGTTTGGACACACCTTCTTATTCAATGCGTGTTTTTTATTTCCATGACTATTTACATGAGGGGTCTCAAACTCAATTTACTGGATGCAGAAACTGGGTGAGGCTGGGCCGCAAGAAAAGATTTCTTTCAAAAAATCTAACATGCACTTTTTAATGAATTCACCTTCTTTGAATGGCTTTCCCGCCCTAGCAACCATCTCACTCACCATGTAGCTAGCTAGCTTTGACTGCTGCATCGCTCTTTTCGCTTGCTTTTTTGACGAAATCTTGTTGCCTCAGTAGACTGCTTTTAAAATTTGCAACCCGGTTCCCTCTCTCATCTCCCTGGTATTTTGCATACTCCTCAGCATGTTAGTTGTATAATGATGTTTCAAATTGTATTGCTTGTGCACCGCAACTTTCTCTGTATCAACTACAGAAAAGAGCTATAAGGATTATTCATAAAGTAGATTACAACTGCAATCATCAAGAAGGCTCAGCAGCGGCTACACTTCCTGAGAGTCCTCGGGAAGCACAACCTGAAGCCTGACCTGCGGCTGACCTTCTACCGCTCGTCCATCGAGAGCCTGCTGACCTACTGTATTACAGTATGGTACGGCAGCTGCACTGCAGCAGACAGGGAGAGGCTGCAAAGAGTGGTCAAGACGGCTCAAAAGATCATCGGCCGCCCTCTCCGCTCTCTGATGGACATCTACACCTCCCGCTGCCTCAACAGAGCCAGTGCCATCATCAAGGACAGCACCCACCCTGGCTCTGACCTGTTCCACCTGCTGCCCTCTGGGAAGCGCTACAGGTGCATTAAAACCAAGACGAACAGGCTAAAAAACAGCTTCTTCCCCAGGGCCATAACCACCCTGAACAGACTTCCCCATTGACCCTCATAACTGCCTTCTCTGCAGTGCAATAACCCATTCCACCAACCACCCTGTTTCATGTAGATATTCATGTACATATTCATTTCACCCTCTGTATAGAGTGTACACTTGTTTTATCGCACTGTATGGAATGGCCTCAATCTCGTTACCCTGCGTAATGACAATAAAGCTGATTCTGATTCGGATTCTGATTCGGATTCTACTTAGAACACACTTTTTTACAAAAAATGTTTGTTATCACTTCTGAGAAGGAATTAGAGCATAGAAGAAAATGTCATTTCCAACATCAGTATTCAAGGACAACTTTAAAACAAATGTGCATATCAGTGGTGGGAGTTAAACTATGGAATTCTCTTTACAATGAGATAAAAGATTGTAAAAATATATTCCAATTGAAAAAATATATAAAGACAGAACAATAAGATCATATGGACAGCCATAAGTAATTACATTTTGCTTTATATTTATTATTTTACTTATTTTTTGCCTGGTTTTGTATTTGTTTTGTATCATCCCTTGAGGTGTATATTACTTCTTTTGTTTTTTTTGTTCGGTTTGTACTTCATGAAGTTTTGCGCTTCTTGTGTTTTTTTTGTGTGGTTTTTTGTTTGTTTTCGTTATATTTGGATGTAATTGTTGGTTTATATGATATCCATTAAGTAAGACTACGTATTATGTTGAAGGGGGCAGAAAAATATAAGATTTTTCTTCATCCTGCTCCTTCTCAGGCATTGGTGTGTAAACGTATAATTGAGGTATAATTGTCTATCGATCAAAGATGCACATCAATGAAGGAGATAAATAAGAATGAAATGAAATAAGATACGTCGGGGTGCCCCTGTGCTCAACAAATAAATATTGCATCAAAAAGTCTCTGTCTGGAGCCAGCGGGAGGAGGGAGAGGGGGGGCTCGCCGTGGAGTTTACAGTTACGGTAGCACAATTAGCCCCGAACGGGCTAACATCACCACTAACGTGTTACACGTCCGATTCGCCCAGCGACTCTCTGTCGGAGTATCAGCGCTGGGGTCCAGTGCACAACACTGTATTGTCACTCGATCCTTCGGCGGAGTGCTTTGGAAGCTACCGGAGCGCTCGTCTTCCCCGCCCGGACTGTTTACAACAGGGGCGGGAGCGAGCAGGCGGGCGAGCGAGGGAGGGAGGGAGGGAGGGAGGAAGAGCGTGTGCGGGTGTCGTGGAAAAGCGGCAAAATGTTTCTCTGCTTGCATCACGCAAGTGACGTCAATGCATACTTGCCAACCGGGGGGGGATTAGCGGGGTTGGGGGTAACGGGGGTGTTTTTGTAGCCAGGAAGAGTTAGGGCTGCAAAGGATTCTGGGTATTTGTTCTGTTGTGTTTATGTTGTGTTACGGTGCGGATGTTCTCCCGAAATGTGTTTGTCATTCTTATTTGGTGTGGGTTCACAGTGTGGCGCATATTTGTAACAGTAATAAAAATAAATGAAATAAAATATGACCACCCTCAGTGAGACATGTATGGCTGTTCCTCAAGTATGTCTTGCAATAACTTGCGTGTGTCTGCAGAAGCCTCATACAACATGTGTCTGGTCCGGCACTCTGTGAGTATGGAGAAAAAGATGATGCGGTGACAGTTTCTAGAGGACACTAAAGGCAGTGCCATCACGCACACCCCCGACACTGTGATTGGTAGATTCCTTCAGCTCCGCACACAACGCTGTCAAGCGCCATTCATTTAAAACTTGCGGGCCGCACTAACATTAAACTTTCATATTAAGGTGGGGGCCACAAAATAACGTCTCGCGGGCCGCAATTGGCCCGCGGGCCGCGTGTTTGAGACCCCTGATTGACATTGTAGATTGTCACTGAAGGCATCAAAACACTGAATGAACACATGTGGAGTTATGTACTTAACAAAAAATGGTGAAATAACTGAAAACATGTTTTATATTCTAGTTTCTTTAAAATAGCCATCCTTTGCTGTGATTACTGCTTTGCACACTCTTGGCATTCTCTCGATGAGCTTCAAGAAGTAGTCATCCTAAAATGGTTTCCACTTCACAGGTGTGCTCGAAGCTCATCGAGAGAATGCCAAGAGTGTGCAAAGCAGTAATCAGAGCAAAAAGTGGCTATTTTGAAAAAAAATAGAATATAAAACGTTTTCAGTTATTTCACCCTTTTTTTGTTAAGTACATAACTCACACATTCTTAGTTTTGATGCCTTCAATGACAATCTACAATCTACATGAAAATAAAGAAAAAACATTGAATGAGGAGAAGGTGTGTACAAACTTTTGGCCTCTACTGTATTTCAGATTGAAAATTTGCCCTCGAGATCCTTACCGTTGGTCATCTTGCAGAAAATAAATCCAATGTTTGATTTCTATGTGTTACTAAAATGTTACCACAATCAATATAAACAAGATAGAGCTGAACAGAATAAGTGAATTGTTTCACCCAATAGAAATATAACCACTTGACTGTCTGAGATGATTAGTTTCAGCAGATTTATCATAGCAGTATGCCATCTATTTAACACAGGGGTCCCCAAACTACGGCCCACGGGCCAGATACAACCCGCCTGCGTCCAAAATTGTACTTGGGACTACCCACGGGTAGTCCCAAGTACAATTTTATTAATTTTTTTAAATTATAATTGTTTTAATCTGTCCTTTCTAGCCCATCCATCAATCAATTTTCTACTGC
Organism: Entelurus aequoreus; assembly: GCF_033978785.1. Lineage (NCBI taxonomy): Eukaryota > Metazoa > Chordata > Actinopteri > Syngnathiformes > Syngnathidae > Entelurus > Entelurus aequoreus. The sequence goes on from NC_084746.1 coordinate 26,943,183, forward strand.
TTGTTACTCTTGGGGTCTCCTAACCGCTCAGGCAAATCATATTGTCTAAAAATACATTTTCCCATTGATAACGTGACGTCATCACGCTCGCGCCGCAGTGAATTAGTGCACGAGGGAAAAAAATGGCGAAATGGTTGGGGAAACGTAAAATATTTTTGGAATGTTTAAATGTAGAGTTTTTAAAAATCAGTGCACATATTACTTTTTTTTGTTCGGTGTAAGGAAAAGGCAGTTTGTCCCCGGGTCAAAAAGTTTGGGGACCCCTGACTTAACATGTGATGGAGCGCACATAGCAGGCTTTGTCCTCCCATAACCTGACCACATGAATGCCAAGCAGCTCACGTTCACTTTTTCTGTGGCTACAACCAAGCTGTAATTGACCACACAGTTAATTAAAAGGTCACCTGTGTTCGTCTTAACTACTGCAGTTATTCCCCAAGCAGACATGATGATGATGATGATGATGATGATGAACCATTTCCTGGCGTGCAGACACTGAATAAAGATGTCACACTTCTCCAAATGTAGTCGTGGGGGTTCACTCTTATCTCAATCGAAAAGCTTGGATGTGGTTTTGCCTTCATTGAGGTCTGGGAAAAGAAATAATGAATGAACATGCAAAGTACACATCAGCATGGTCTTACAGCTGTGCAGCAAGTACATCTTGATCAACTTGATGTTTATATCTTACAAAAAGGGTACTTCAAGCATACCTCGTGGGTTATAGTAGACAGTTAAATCTGGTCTTGTCTTACTGTTGGCCGTGCTGATCAGGCAGGTGTGACATCGTAATGTGACTTGAGGAAACAAGTGTGGAACAATTAGTCGACCCTGCTTCTAAATGCACTGCATTGACAGAAGCTAAGAATAACTAACATCAGCATTTGTGCAAATAAAGGCCTACTGGTACTCTCTGCAGTTGAGTAACTAAATGCTACAATTTGAGGAAACTTTGGTTAAACAAAGGGCCCAATAAACCAGTTTAATCATCAAGAATCAGTTTATTTCCATATTCTAAAATGCAAAGGACATAACAGGATTTGAGAATAAATCCAAAAGGTTGAGTGCACAAAAATGTTTCACTGCAAGCGATTATGTACAAGAATGAAGTCAACAAAACCTTTACAGGGTTCAACATTTAGAGTCAACTTTTTTGTTTCTTTTTTCACTCAGTGACATAGACTAGGCTGGAGTCATTTGTACTAAGAGGTTTGTTTTTTAGTTAAAACATCACAATGATTCATTTACAATACAATGAACTCTGCAGTTCACTTTAAGTGCATTAAGGTCTGCTGTATGCTCAGATTTGGAAGCTTAGTATCCGATAATACTTCTGGAAGTGGCGTCTATTAGTTGCACAAGGCAGCAGAAACAATGTCGCCACTCTTGGGTTTACCCAAAAATGCTTCCGATACATGGGTGAGCAATTTGATTGTACCATCATTAGCGTCAACGTTAATTAGTGCGTCGCATCAACATTGGGAATTGGTATGTTAATCATGTTTTGTACAGTGTATTTTTAATCACAGCAAACCAGTTTTCTGGATCACTTTGGATGCATGAACGTGAGACTTTTCCGAACCAAAGAAAAGGAGAAAATATGATATAAGCAGGTGACCAGGTGTTCAGATTTAGTGCACAATCCACAAAAACATAGTGAGCCATGATGACTATTTATACACCACAATAAAAGTAACTCACCCAGTGCTGGTTTAGTTCCAAGTTCCAGTGGGAATGATCCCTCTCTCTCTCTTTCTCTCTCTCTCAGTCTGTCATTGGGTTTATGTGGCTACAGGATACGACAGAGCTGAAAGCTAGCACTGAGCTCGACACTATGCGTGCTATAGAGAAGCCAAAAACACCCACTAACAGTGTAAATAAATCATACCTAATATAAACCATTCTCAGAGCACAGAGAAGTTTAGATACATGACTTTACACCGCTTGTTTCCCTTTCTCTTCACACCTTCGGAGGGGAAGAACAAAAGTGCTCCTGTCAAACTTGTAAAAAAATAATTTATACACACAACCAGGGTCAGTTGTAAAATTGTTGACTTCTTATTGGGGCGATTCTTCCCAATCCATGTGGAACTGGCCGCCATCGTCGCCTTTCGGCTGGATTAGTTGTCATTTGTTAAATGGGAGGCAGGCGGGAAGAATGACGGTGGAACAAGCCGGCCCCGCGAGAGGTTCTGCCACTTCTCCCTCCAATTCTGTCCATGTTGCTTTCTCTGGGCTGTAGCAGATTGTTGACGACTTATAGGCCCCCTGGGGTAAAAGAAAATGCGGTCATTCCTTCCCTTCCTGTTGGTGCTACTTGAGTTTCTCGCTGTCAAATGGAATACGTCAAACAATACCATGCTCCAGCTGTAGCCCCCCACAAGGAAGATGCTGTCATCCAGGACGGCGCAGCCTGGACCGCTGCGACCCTCCAGGATGGGCGTCTGGAGGATGCTCCACTGGTCGGCTTTGGGGTCGTAACACTCCACGAGCATTACGTCTAAATGAGAGAAACCTGTGAGCGGGAAAGAGAAGTACGCGCTCGTCAATTTTCTTAAGATGGCGCCCCCTATGGGTTGTGGTCAGAAAGCTTTGGCAGACATACTAGCATACATGTAATAAATATGTCCCACAGTTTTATAACCATTACACAAATGGCTTATGCACCATTAGTTGCAAAGTCTCGCCTGTGCCACTGCAAAGATGTCTTGCTTGATGGCGGCCATGTTTTACAGCCAACCTTGCTACAATTATACAGACATGTGCTTGGCGGTCCCCTAAAGGTGTGTACCAGATTTTGTGGTGATTCAACTAAATACCAAGTTACAGGGTTTTTTTTTTTCGAGCGCATTGAGCTGTGTGAGGGAAGTAAATCCTACTTGTGGGGTCAAACCTTAGGGTTTAATAACAGAGCCAACCTGTGGTGTATTTGTCAGCACAGGCAATATTATAGGGGTGCGTGTTTGGCAAATTTTCAGCCATTTGTGCGCAACATACAGTACAGGCCAAAAATTTGGACACACCTTCTCATTCAATGCGTTTTCTTTATTTTCATAACTATTTACATTGTAGATTGTCACTGAAGGCATCAAAACTATGAATGAACACATGTGGAGTTATGTACTTAACAAAAAAAGGTGAAATAACTGAAAACTCCAAAGACATGCACCTGGGGATAGGTTGATTGGCAACACTAAATTGGCCCTAGTGTGTGAATGTGAGTGTGAATGTTGTCTGTCTATCTGTGTTGGCCCTGTGATGAGGTGGCCATGGGTGTACCCCACCTTCCGCCTGAATGCAGCTGAGATAGGCTCCAGCGACCCCAAAAAGGGATAATCGGTAGAACATGGATGGATGGAACTGAAAACATGTTTTATATTCTAGTTTCTTCAAAATAGCCACCCTTTTCTCTGACTATTTTTTTGCACACTCTTGGCATTCTCTCGATGAGCTTCAAGCACACCTGTGAAGTGAAAACCATTTCAGGTGACTACTTCTTGAAGCTCATCAAGAGAATGTCAAGAGTGTGCAAAAAAGTAATCAGAGCAAAGGGTTCAGTGACAATCTACAATGTAAATAGTCATGAAAATAAAGAAAATGCATGAATGAGGAGAATGTGTGTCCAAACGTTTGGCCTGTACTGTAGGTAAGGTTATTTATGGTTATTTCTAAACTAAGAAAAAAGTGGACGGCAAAAAAACTCTGTGATGCTAAATTATACTACAGTCAAAACATCCGCCTCTCTATGTGCAGGATATTGACGGTGAGAAAATGCACTAAACAGAGCAAAAAACACAGTCTTTCTGATTTTTCAACAAAAAAAGACGATCACCACAATGCTCTACACCTGTGAGAAGGGAAACTAAAGTGAGCAAGGTCATGGTTCCCAGGTCACTCGAAGACAGACAAAAGACACAAACGAAACTATCAATCTTTAACGTTTTCTGTCCATTTCCAGACAAGCTCCAGTGCGTACCTTTCAAATGGTTCCCCCCGATCGCGTAGAGGCGGTCGTTCATTCCGGCTAGCGTGTGAATAGCGCGCTTTGTGTTCATGTCCTGCTTGCGAGCCCACACGTCCATTACAGGGTCGTAGCAGTAGAGCCAGGCCACATACTCGCCATTGTGGACGCCACCTATGACAGATAAAACTCTATCAGCCAAACATATTATATTTTTGCTGCATTTATTCTTTATTGTATACTTCAATTAATTCAACTTTAAAGCCACAAAATGTGATAATGACTCGAGATGCAACAATTTTGTACATTTCATATCAAGGTTATTGTGAGCAAAATTATCATGGTTATCATTCTCACAGTATTGTTGAATGTGTTAAAACATACTTATACACACACTGAAATCTTTCAACTAAGTTGTATTTTTTTCAAAAATCCGGATTATAAGGCGCACTGCCAATGAGCGGGTCTATTCAGGTGTTTTTCCATACAAAAGGCGCACCGGATTATAAGGCGCATTAGAGGGGTCATATTATGATTTTTTTATGAAAAATACAGTCGGTTGATATTGGGGTATGTTGTTAAGACGTTATTGTGTCTTGTATTCATGTTAGCATTTAAGTTAGCTAACAAGCTTGCGCCACAAATTAATTTGGACTTCCACAAAGAAATAGTGTATTTTTTTAGATTTGACATTGCAGAAAGTACTGGAAGATAACACTTCAACTTTCCAGTGAAATACATAAACCAGTCATGTCCAAAGTTTAGGCAGACCACAGCTAGTAGTTTTATGGGCCGTGACACATTGCGGACATAAATTAAACACAAAAAACCCCAGCAAAATAAGGAAAAACAGAAACCTACAAAAGTAACAAGATAAAAGGTTGAATGTAGATACTAATAGCTAATAATCACAAGGCAAAGATTTAAATATTTATAGTTTTTTTTAACCTTATGTAATAGGCAAAGCTGTATGCTCAGCTTTTCCACTAGGAGCACTAGTAACAGAAAATAATTAGGAGCAATATGAAATGTCCTAAAAAACTGAATTTTACCAATAACACTCAATGTATACAGTAACACACATTTGCACTCATACATATAAACACAGCGCTATCATAAGGCCTAATGCAACCCTCAATTGAACATCTGTTAGGAATGCTCTTTGTAACTAAAGTTGTGACCCCAAAAAGCAGGAGACAGCGGAAAACGAGCAGGTAAATGGTCCACAAATCCAAGGTAGAGTGCAACAGGTATATGCACAATGCAAACACAGGGACACTGTGCAAGAAAAATAACTAAATAGAGCTAACAAGAAAAAAATGCAAAACAAGAAGTCAAAAATGCCACAAAGTGTGAACATTCTTCTGAACACCAAGACACCAAACATCAAATCAAATCAAATCAAATCAAATCAAATCAAATCAAATCAAATCAACTTTATTTATGAAGCACATTTAAAATTTACCACAGGGGTAGCCAAAGTGCTGTACAATGGGCAGGTTAAAAGATAATACGAGAACCGAGCAAACACAACACAACACAAACAGAACAAGATAAAAAATAAATAAATAAAATATAAAAAAACATAAAAACATTTGGGGATTGACTGGCTTAAGTAGCCCTCATACACCAGGTGAGACAATCAACGCAAACAAGCCGCAGGTGAGGAGGGAAGCGCTCAGAAAGAGTAAAGCTAGGGCAAACAGAATGCAAACAAAACAGGAAGTGGAACTAAAATAAGAGCATATAACCGGAAGTGAAGCCAAAAACACAAGGAAAACACCCAACTAAAACAAAGCATCGCCATCAAGTCGTAACAGTACCCTTCGCCCCCCCAAAAGGGATGGATTTTAGACGTCCCAGAAACGGTACAAAGTTTAAGGAGGGTGGAGGGAGGAGTTGGCGGCGGGTCGCCAGACTAAGTGTCCCCGCAGCCACCGGGGACGGGTCAGGTGGCAGCGGCGTATTGAACGCCGCTGCAGCAGGCGAGGTGGACGTCCAGGGAACGGCCACATACGTGGCCGATGAGGCGATGGATGCGAGCGGCAGCCTTGTACCAGCAGCTGTGAGGGTCCACGCCCGGGTCCCGGGCATTGCTGCTGATGGCGGGGAGGAGATTCATGGAACGGCCACATTCTTGACCTACCAGATGGCGGAGTGCGGGTGCCAGATAGGCACCTTCGCAGTAAGCGAGGAGGGTGAGCGCCAGACTGGCGCCTCTGCAGCAGGCAAGCTGGAAGTTGCGGAGGCTGCAGTACTGGATGCAATGCTGGAGCTGGCTGCAGAATTGGAGCAGCTGGTGGCTGGACTGGAGGTCGAGCTGACTGCAGATCTGGTGTCGTGGGAAGACCCGCTGGAGAGGAGTATTGCGGGGTGGACAGACCCGCTGCAGACAAGGATGGCGGCGTCGTGGGCAGACCCGCTGGAGACAAGGATGGCGCTGTCATCGGCAAACCCACTGGAGAAGAGGATGGCGTCGTCAGCAGACCCGCTGGAGACGAGGATGGCGTCGTCGGCAGACCCGCTGGAGACGTTGACGGCGTCATCAGTAGACAGATTGGGGGCGAGGATGGCGTCATCAGTAGACACATTGGGGACGAGGCTGGTGGTTGTGGCAGACTCACTGGAGTTGCTTTTAGCGTCTGGGGAGCTGGAGCAGCAGGCGTATGGAATGCTGGCGTCTGCAGGCCCACTGGAGTACCTGGTGGAGTCTGCAGGCCCACTAGAGAGGATGGTGGCGTCTGCAGGCCCACTAGAGAGGATGGTAGCGTCTGCAGGCCCACTAGAGAGGATGGTGGCAGAGCATGCATCAAAGCTGGAGCAAGCTTGGGTTGGACAGACTGTGCAGCTGGAGCGAGCTTGGCTAGATCGGACTTAGCAGCTGGAGCGAGTTTCACTGGAGTGGACATCGAAGCTGGAGGGAGCTTAACTTGAGTGGGCATCGAAGCTGGTGTGAGCATGGCTGGAGTGGGCGTCGTCACATTAGGCTGATCCTCCATTTCCAGCTCAATCAACACCTTCCGGTACCACTCACCCATCCACGCCGCACTGTACTTCTCTTGAAAGTCTTTGGTAGATTGCGGTGCTGTACCAAGAAGTGGAGCTGAAGAATGAGCTGATGACTGGTAAAGAGGCAGAAGAAGCTCCCCCCCCCCCCCCCCCCCCCCCCCCCAAGAAGCAGATATCAGACTACGGAGCTGGAGGGAGGAGTTGTAGATCCGCAACCTTAGCGAGGACAGAAGCCAAGGGTGGGTGCGTCTTGGGAAGCCGAGTAGCCGGAGTTGGCGGGGGCCGGGACTTGGAGAATCTGGGGGCTGGAACCAGAACAGGAAAAGCAGGGGTTCCGGAAAACTGTAGAGCGGGTGAGGTGGGAGGAGCTTGAGCCAAGGCCCACTGTGGTTGACTGGCTGTTCAAGTCAAAGAATAAATATCCAAACTGGGCACAACATGTGCGTGAGCCTCCTTCCGTGTCTTTTGCTTGCGGCGTGGTGTGCGCTTCCCCCTGCGCGCTTCTGGCGCCGGCGGTGTTCCATAATGGATATGTGAAAGTTTTGAGCCAAGGCTGCACTGAGTGATAGCTCAAGCCCCATACACTGATGCCACGTGGGTATTTATCAAACCGCTATTTGTTGGAGGGATCATTCTGTTAGGAATGATCTTCGTAGCAGAGGATCAAAAGTCAAATGCCAAAAGGACCAAAAATCTAAGGTAGAGTGCAACAGGTATATGCACAAAGCAAGCACAGGGAAGCTCGCTCCCGGTTTCAGTTAGTCCAGAAGGCAGCAGCACGACTGTTAACAGGGGCCAGGAGACGGCAGCATATAACCCCAATTCTTGAGAGTTTGCACTGGCTCCCTGTTCATCTTAGAATTGATTTTAAAACCTTGCTGTTTGTTTTAAAAGCTGTACATGTACTGGCACCTCAGTACATCCCAGAACAAGCTAGCCAGATTACTTCTAGACCTCCACTCCAGATCCCACCTCACTCCTACCGATTTCTCCAAAGTGGGCTGGCTCAGGGTGGAGGACAGAGTAAAACAACTTGCACTGAGCCTAGTCTATAAAATCCGCTACACCTCCCTGATACCGAAGTACATGTCAAACTACTTCCTTAACGTAAATGACCGCCATAACCACAACACCAGGGGGAGCTCCACTAACCACGTTAAACCCAGATTCCGAACTAACAAAGGTCTTAACTCATTCTCTTTCTATGCCACATCAATGTGGAATGCGCTCCCAACAGGTATAAAAGAAAGGGCATCTCTATCCTCCTTCAAAACCGCAATAAAAGTTCACCTCCAGGCAGCTACAACCCTAAACTAACACCCTCCCCGGATTGTTAATAATCAAATGTAAACAATCAAATGCAGATACTTTTTCTTATGCCTTCTGATCTCTCTCTCTCTCGCTCTCTCTCTCTCTCTCTCTCTCTCTCTCTCTCTCTCTATCTCTCTATCTCTCTCTCTCTTTGCCCACTACTTGCTGTCCATATCCTACCAAGTCAGACCTACACTGTTCCAATATCCATTTCTCTGTTCTCAATTGTTGATGACAGATGATAACAACCAAACCTAACCCCCCCCCCCCCCTGATTGTAAATAATGTAAATAATTCAATGTGATTATCTTGTGTGATGACTGTATTATGATGATAGTATATATCTGATAGTATATATCTGTATCATGAATCAATTTAAGTGGAAAAACTTATTCGGGTGTTACCATTTAGTGGTCAATTGTACGGAATATGTACTTCACTGTGCAACCTACTAATAAAAGTCTCAATCAATCAATCAATATCTCTGATCTCATCCAAATTTACACTCCGGCGCACGCTCTGAGGTCCCAGAGCCAGCTCCAGCTCGTAGTGCCCAAGACCAGACTTAAAACCAGGGGAGACAGCGCCTTCTCTGTGGTCGGCCCTAAGCTCTGGAACACTCTGCCCCTCCATGTTCCAACTGCTCCCACAGTGAAGTGTTTTAAGTCTCGTCTTAAGACCCACTTTTATTCTCTGGCTTTTAACACTACGTGAGTTGTGTGGTCCTCTGTTGTCCTCTGTGTTTTTAAAATTTTGATTTCTATTTACTGTTTTAATTGGTTTTACCCTTTAAAATTGTTTTTAATCATATTTATTTGATATTGTTTTTTATATTGGTTTTATATGTATTTATTTTTTGTTTTTATTCAGTCATTGGTGGAGCTAAGGATAATATTTGAATATTGTTTTTAATATTGTTGTGCAGCACTTTGGAAACATTTTGTTGTTTAAATGTGCTATATAAATAAAGTGGATTGGATTGGATTGGATTTTCAACCTGTATTCAATTGAATAGACTGCAAAGACAAGACACTTAACGTTGGAACTGGAAAACGTTGTTATTTTTTGCAAATATTAGCTTATTTGGAATTTGATGCCTGCAACATGTTTCAAAAAGCTGGCACAAGTGGCAAAAACGACTGAGAAAGTTGAGGAATGCTCATCAAACACTTATTTGGAAAATTCCACAGGTGAATATGCTAAATGTGAACAGGTGGATGCCATGATTGGGTATAAAAGCAGCTTCCATGAAATGCTCAGTCATTCACAGACAAGGATGAAGCGAGGGTCACCACTTTGTGAACAAATGCGTGAGCAAATTGTTTAAGAACAACATTTCTCAACGAGCTATTGCAAGAAATTTAGGGATTTCACCATCTACGGTCCGTAATATCATCAAAAGGTTCAGAGAATCTGGAGAAATCTTTGCACATAAGCAGCAAGGCTGAAAACCAACATTGAATGCCTGTGACCTTCGATCCCTCAGGCGGTACTACATCAAAAAGCGACATCAGTGTGTAAAGGATACCACCACATGGGCTCAGGAACACTTCGGAAAACCACTGTCAGTAACTACAGTTTGTCGCTACATCTGTAAGTGCAAGTTAAAACTCTACTATGCAAAGCAAAAGCCATTTATCAACAACACCCAGAAATGCCGCCGGCTTTGCTGGGCCCGAGCTCATCCAAGATGGACTGATGCAAAGTGTAAAAGTATTCTGTGGTCTGACGTGTCCACATTTCAAATTGTTTTTGGAAACTGTGGACGTCGTGTCCTCCAGAACAAAGAGGAAAAGAACCATCCGGATTGTTATAGGCGCAAAGTTCAAAAGCCAGCATCTGTGATGGTATGGGGGTGTATTAGTGCCCAAGGCATAGGAACTAATACACATCTGTGAAGGCGCCATTAATGCTGAAAGGTACATACAGCTTTTGGAGCAACATATGTTGCAATCCAAGCAACGTTATTATTGATGCCCCTGCTTATTTCAGCAAGACAATGCCAAACCACGTGTTACAACAGCGTGGCTTTGTAGTAAAAGAGTGCGGGTACTAGACTGGCCTGCCTGTAGTTCAGACTGTCTCCCATTGAAAATGTGTGGCGCAATATGAAGCCTAAAATACCACAATGGAGACTCTGGACTGTTGAAAAACTTAAGCTGTACATCAAGCAAGAATGGAAAATAATTCCACTTGAAAAGCTTCAAAAATTGGTCTCCTCAGTTCCTAACCATGTACTGAGTGTTGTTAAAAGGAAAGGCCATGTAACACAGTGGTAACAATGCCCCTGTGCCAACCTTTTTGCAATGTGTTGCTGCCATTAAATTCTAAGTTAATGATTATTTGCGCACAAAAAAAACGTTTCTCAGTTCGAACATTAAGTATCTTGTCTTTGCAGTCTATTCAATTGAATATAAGTTGAAACGGATTTACAAATCATTGTATTCTGTTTTTATTTACGTTTTACACAACGTGCCAACTTCAATGGTTCTGGGGTTTTGTACACAGTGCAATTCTATATATAATGTAGTAACAGACACGTTCAGCACAATATGTAATATGTTCAATATTTACCGTATTTTGATCATTTTAATCATTTCTGGGACTGATTTCTTCCGCACATTGATTTCTGTTTCCATAGCAGCAACATTTCCTGGCAGAAAATGTGTGTACTTCCGGAATCAAACACGCATGTGTGTTCTAAGCATGGCGATGTGTTACTACGCTCTTACAATAACAATGTCGCTACAGCTTGGTTATTATACTGGTTACGGAACGTAAATTAAGTACTGTTGAATGCATTTTTAAAGTGATTCGGAAGCAGAACCAATTGCTCCCATTAGTTGCATTGCTAGCCACGTAGAACAAGCCTATTTTTACATGTTAGAAAGCGGAAAAAAAACTAACTTTTATCTTCTTGTCTTTCATAATGATTGTGAACGATAGGCAAAATTCCCCCCAAAAATGCAGTTCCTCTTTAAAGTTAAAACACCATTGACATGAATGAGCTCAACATCGAGCAGAGGAAATATGGGTTAATTTAATATCAAGTTAATATTTTTAGTTGTTGAAATTAAATCCCCGGTGACTGGTTAATTGTTTTGGCAGCAGTTTAGCTAGCATGGCTGTGTACACGTGATCACGTCTGCGCTGAGGTTTGCTATGGTGTCTGTATGTTCTGTTGACAATAATATTTCTTTTCCCCAAATCGTACTTATTTGATCCACTTATAATGGTCCTATTTTAGGAGCAAAATAAGAATAAAAGGGTTTGAATCCATATTCCCACGAGTGTTACTTTTAAATTTTTTCTTGTAGCACAATCTATTTTTAGTCGCAAATGCGACTAAATGTGTCGCACCATATAGCCCTGATAGGCAATTATGCAAATTAGATTATGCCATTTTTACACCCCGCAATCCTGTAACCCACCGCCACAAATAGATGGCGGTACTGTGGGGAAAATTGCATTCTGCAAACTACCAACATAATTTATATTGGCAAATTTTTATTGACACAACTTAAAGTGAATGTGTCGAAGGTTACTAACTTAACTAACTAAATGTGGGGCGGGATGTCTGCTAACCTGATGTGTAGATTTTTCCGTTATGTACCGCTCCAGCGTGGGCGGCCAGAGGCTGTGGCAGAGACGACACATAGTTCCACTCATTGGTCTCCAGGTTGTACGACTCCACGCTGGAGAGGTAGCCAGTCTCGTTCCGACCCCCGATCACAAAGATGTGTTTTTCCAGACGGCAGGCAAAAAAGCTGGCTCGCCTGAGGAGAAGGAAAGTGTCATGTGATTGTACTTGGCTATAAAATAAAGTTGATAACATGTAATAAAACACCATACATGTGAGAATAAAGGCCTTACCTCTCCTGCATAGGCGGAAGTTGTATCCAACTGTTGAATCTGGGATCATAGCGACTTACAAAATGAGTGCTGTGTTTTCCTAAAAGTACAAGGAAAAAATGTATTTACAAAATGTAAAAAATAAATTATATCTGCAATGTGATCCTATAATAAATGCCATTAGCTCATAATGTCCCTGAATCAGCTTCTTGCTGTCTCTCTTTCCAACTCGATTGTACAAAAAAGCCCTCCAGGAAACTTGACACATCAAAGACTTTGCTGTTACTTCTCAGCGACAAATAATGACAAGTGTGACTGAGGGTGTTGTTTGTCCACTCAGTGCTCATCTGGCTTGAAGCTGGGTTTTAAAACTACTACAATGCAGCATTGAACAAGGCTACAGTATCAAATGCAGGAGAATGAGGGGAGTCACTTTACCGTTGGGGTTCCACTGATCCTCTCCTCCTAGGAGCAACAGGAAGTTTTCCACCTCCACAACGCAGTGATGGGCACTGTTATAAGGCATTACTGAGTGGGACACAAAGGAAAATAATTAGTGAATAATGTGACTCTTACAGTAGGTGGAAACTGAACAACCTTAAATAACTATTCTTGAATAAGTGGAAGTGGTCCACAAAAAAATTAACTCCTCACGAGGGGACTCCAGACTCTTCCCGTAATAGTACAATATGGGAAATGAGTCTTGGTTAACCTTGTTATCATAAGAAATTACTATTTTTCGCCGGGGTCACATGCTTTTGCTCTCCCCTTCCTGTTCTCCATCATCTTTTTTTTGCAGTGACCCCCATTGAGATGTAGAGAAATGGTCTTGGGTGACAGTCGTAATGAACATGATCGTGTTCACTCAATAAATCTCAGGCGCCCGCGGTGGGGTGAGGGGGGTCTTGTGGAGCACAAATCAGTGGAATGTTAAGGCCCACCTGTCTGTCTCCATCAGTCATTTCCACTGTCGCCTTTCCACCGCCTGATGGATCACAGTTGCTGCAGAATTAGACAGCCTTGAATCTCATTTTTTTCCAATCGGCCTCGCACTGCAATCTCACTCGGCCCGTCTGACATGTGCCGCTCCCTGACAAGCGGGAGGGGGGGGGGGGGGCAGATAGGAGCTAATACCATATACACTAAACACAGCTTTATCTGGAACGTGGGGATTAGGTTGCCTGCCTCCAGTGCACCTCAAAGACAAGTGCCATATGACTGCCAAACTCCCTTACATGCTATTTACATTACCGTTCAGTCAGCAGTATATAGGCCACGGATGGGCAGCTTTTTATTTGATGTCGAGTGACTTGAAATCATCTTGTACTGGTAGCGGGGGAAAGTGGTGCTCGTAGCTCTGTGTTGGCAGGGCTACAACACAGTGGGAGGAGCACTCTGGTAGGACGATGTGGCACGTATGCCCTGCCTCTACAGGTGTCTCGGACACAGGCGAGCAGCGGAATAAGTGGCAGCTGAGACATCAAAGCTCTGATTACAATCCTGAAAGACATAAAACATGCCATTTACTTTTACCTCGCCCTCGTGTTGGACCTTATTGAATGGATTTAATCTACCCGCTCGTGCCCTTCTGCTTTTAGATCCTCAGAATGATGGGCAGCATTGTCTTCGACATAAACGCCATGGCTGCAGTCTACACTGAGCTCAAGGCTCACTAGAGGGAGTCAGAAACCTCTGCATAGAGGCAAGGGGATGCTTGAATGACTACATGGCTAATGCACCAAGGCTGCTGCAGCTCTGCCTCTTGTGTCTTTTTCCGCCATCGTAGCAGCTTCCACACTAGAGTGGAGTCTCCTCATATTCAAGCAGCCATATTGTACCATTTGATTGGGGGATGCTAATATCAGATCCGCCTTTGTCTGGCATTCATTCACGCTGCTGTGAGTACGCTAGGTGGCAAACTTTGCACTAGGATCAACGGCTAGTGGCTCTGTGTGACACAACAAGACAGAAGATCAGAATCTTCCCAAATTATCTTGATGAATGTCTTAATCAAAGGCTGTCCCTCTTAGGTTTCGCCTCATTGCAAAGTTATGATTGAATGTTAATAATCTCCTCTTTCACATCCATTGTGTGGAGGCTACATCAGATGTTCACTGATGTGCTCAGGGGATGATTGTGCAGTTTTGTCCTTCCACAAGGCCACGGACCATTTGAGTATTAACTTTTTAAGTTGGGAGTGATGGAAATCCCCACTGACCTTTTTGCTTGTTGCCGTACCCATGAGGGCGAGGTTAATGAACAAATGACACTGCCGAGTTTCAGCCTGATGTGTGTCTATGTGTGCATGGCTGTAGCATGCACCAGATAAATTGTGGCAAAGTAAAAAAAAACACTCGGCGACTACCAGGACATAATCTGATTAGTGGGGACTTCAACAGACTAAAACCGAAAGAAAAAACAACACAAAATTTGCTGCATGAATCTCGAAAACTGGCCTAGAAATCATAGCTAATGCTGAAAAATGTCTCCAACTACTACAACAACACATACAAACTCAATAGAATTGAATAGAAAAATATGGTTTCCAATTATCTCAAGAGTGACCTTTGGAATATGAGAACAATATGTAATATAGAGGTGAGCCTTGAAAGGTCAAGGATGGCAAGTGAAGGGAGGAAAGTGGCAGACTGTACAACAAAAATGTGAGCTAACAAAGACATCAGAATTTATATATATGTTAACACACAATACACAGAATTTTGAGCAGTGCCCTTAACCTCAAATGTGTGGGATATTTGGTCTTTAAAGTAACTACTTCAAAATGGTTTTGATGGTAAATAAGTCGAGAATAAGGAGAATAGCATTGCCATGGTGATCCCAGAAATACCTACTTTAATGGCCTATAGTATTGGTTGACAAGCCTGGATAGCTCTTGTAACTTTTTAGTGTATATGCACAGGTGGTCAGTTGCTTACCTCTTTGATTGATATACAGATTAATTAATGGATTTGTTGTACTTTTTCAAATGTATCTCGAAAGCAGCCCAAATCAGTCATCACTTTGTTGTATTTATTGACATGAGCAGCATTACGATAATGATAACTGCGGTAAAACTCTCGACGGTTAATATTAGCGTTTTAAATTAAAATGATTGTAACACCGTGATTGATAACTGCAAATTGGCTGACTGGCGCCAGCGCGCTAGCTTAAGTGGTTACATGAATACAAGACACATTAACATATTTCCCCATTAAGAAACACTATATTGTACCCCAATCTAAATCTATAATAACACATTACTGTCTGAGCAACTAAAATATTAAATTGTGCAAACTGAACCTACAAGCTGTACTCTCTTAGCACAGAGTAATGATTTTATACTCAAAAAAAGAGACAGAGGTGTTTAAGTTAAGTTAAAGTACCAATGATTGTCACACACACACTAGGTGTGGTGAAATTTGTCCTCTGCATTTGACCCATCTCCTTGATCACCCCCTGGGAGGTGAGGGGAGCAGTGGGCAGCATCGGTGCCGCGCCCGGGAATAATTTTTGGTGATTTAACCCCCAATTCCAACCCTTGATGTGGAGTGCCAAGCAGGGAGGTAATGGGTCCCATTTTTATAGTCTTTGGTATGACTCGACCGGGGTTTGAACTCCCAACCTACCGATCTCAGGGCGGACACTCTAACCACTAGGCACTTTGCGTTCAAGGACCACTGAACAGAGTAAGACGTCACAGCGCCCACCAGATATAATAAATAATCATAATACATTTAATTTGTTACCAACTTTTCATTTAAATAAATCTATGAGTTAATCTACATGCTTCAGTACAAACCAATATTTAAAACAATAAAAGCTTAGCCTTTAAACAGATAAAATACTAAGACTAAAACAATAATAATAAAGCATAAAAAACACAAAATATGCAAAATAGTGGGCTGTCTAACAGTCTACTTATTTTAAGTATTTAAAAGTAATAACTTGGTCAAAAGATTTCAGTGTGTATATACTGTAAGTACTTTTTCAGCACATTTAACAGTACCACAACAATAATGATAACCGTCATCATTTTGGTCACAATACCCGTGATATTAATTTTTGATATCATTACATCACTAATTGCACGAGTTGGAATGGCTCACAAATGTTCTCATCGTTCACTTAAAAGATACATTAAAAATGCTTGACTCGTTGGCAAACGTTACCATGACTCTGCAGTGGGTTGTGACCAACCAGTTAAGAATCACTGCTTTAAGTGAATCAACAGTGCCTCTGCTGGTTGCAACTAGGTAGTTTCTTTAAAGGGGACCTATGATGAATTTGGTCTTTTCTGACTTATAAATGTTGTTACAATGTTGGATACTCGTGTTAAACAATGCCAAAGTATCAAATCATAAGGTTCCTGCATTTTGGCGTGAGCTTGCAGGCAGTTTTGGATGTCTCTGTTCGCAGGGTTTTTTAGTCTGGTTACATTGTGACGTCACAGTGAGGTGGATGTTTTTATTTAAACATTAGGTCAAGCTATCAGCCTTCAGGCTATAAGAAAACAAAAAAAGGAAGAATAAAGTATTATATTAGTATTAATAAAGTATTGCACCAACCAAAATCTCCCTCCCCCATTTACACTCATTCCCACTCATTCGCACAAAAGGGTTGTTTCTTTCTGTTATTAATATTTCTGGTTCCTACATTATATATATCAATATAGATCAATACAGTCTGCAGGGATACAGTCCGTAAGCACACATGATTGTATTTTTTTATGACAAAAAAAACAATTAAAATTAAAATACCCCACCCCGTTCCGTGGGACAAATTTACAAGCGCAGTGACAAAAAGGTTGGGGACCACTGTTCTAGACTACATGGTGTTTAAAATGTATATTAAAATCATAATAGGTCCCCTTTAATAATCTGTACGGCCTATTATGACTTTATTTCAAGATGTGACCTCATCATTTACCAAAGTTGCTTCAAAGTAAAGTACCGGCAGAGGTGTCAAACTCATTTTAGTTCAGGGGCCGCATGTAGGAAAATCTGTGCACACGCGGACCGGACTATTAAAATCATGGCATTAAACAAAAAAAATAAAGACAACTTCAGATTGTTTTCTTTGTCTTACTTTGGCCAAAAATAGAAAAACACATTCTGAAAATATTACAATAAAAATATAGAAAAAAATACCGGCAACGGTAAAGTTTAGATCCATGAAGGAAGAAGAAAGTGAATGAATGTTTATAACTGAGTACATTTACATATGCATAAAAATGTGTTTTCTTTTGTATCATTTTTTAAAATGAATTAAGTAACGTTTATGACAACCTTTTTCCAAAACACAATATAGAATATGAGATATAACAGGATAATGCATACATTTATCATTTGTTTTCAAAACTGTTACAAAAAAGTGGAACCCTAAAAATTTACTCTGGGACCCCATTTTGAAAATTCCTAGCACCAACACTGATGGAGTATTGGTGCGTGCAAAACAGCAGCAGGCGGCTGTGGCCTGCGGGCCGGTTCTAATACTAATCAAAAATTATCCCGGGGCCATAGATAATTCATTCGCGGGCCAGATCCGGCCCGCGGGCCTTGACTTTGACATATAGGGGGTAGACTTTAAACCTGTGGGGGCTGGGGCCGCAGGAGCAAAAAATATTGCAAAATTGTGTTTTTTCTTTGAATGTGACATAATACTGCACTCCTTCTAAAAATGATAAACCTTTATTGATATTATCTATTTATTAAACTACATTTTTTATTTACCTATTCAGCATTTGTTTTCTCAAAACCCAATATTTAGTTCACAGCCAAAATGCCAGCAACCAAGTTCACTCCGTGTTTTAATAAATGATTAGAGCAATCTAGCCAGTATCGATCACTGTGAGTGAATAATCAGGACAAATTTAAAAGCTACTCGGTAAAGATATCACACAGCCCTGCGTTCAATCTCTGCCACAGTGGAGCATTAGGTTCAAGTGAATCTTATCATGCATCTCGACAGCATATTTCAGCAAAAACAAGGGGAACCGGGCGTGAAGCGCCGCAGTGCCATGTAGTCACGCTCTGATTAGAAACTTATATTAAAAAGTGATAGTGATATATTATTACCTGAAGGATTTAGGGAACTCCTTCGCTCAAATTAACCCGCGTTAAAGTCATCCATAGGAACGAGCATTCTCCATCATAAAAAGCCACTAAGCAGAAGATTCTGTAAGTCAGACGAAAAATAAAATCCAAAAACTTTAGAAACTCACTTGTGAGAATCTTCCATGTCTTTTTTTCATCATCATAGTACTGGACCAAATTGCTGGGCAGGCGATCAGGTCCAGGAGGCAAACCACCCACCAGTAACAACATTCTCCTGTTGGAACGGATTCTGTAATGACAACACTGTGTGTTAGCAAACAGCTGAAAAAGATCATTGAAAAACTTGTTCCCTAGACCCACAATGGGAAGCTCCTTTATCAGTATATTTTTACTCGAGTTGAAGACATTTATTACAATTAACAAAAGGCACACTTATCGTGATGTGTTATCGAATGGTTATTACACCCTTAAAACGTTTAGTTCTAATTAGCTGTGAAGCATGGATTGTCCTGCAGGGTGCCATGCTGGAGGCTAAAAGGCAATTGACTACATAACCCTGCCCATACAATGTCTCCAGCACATTGGCTGTCATGATTCATGTGACGGTTACTAGTTGTTTCTAGGAGTTTGCATATGATGTATCATTGGAGGTGGCACACCTATACTCTCCATATAGGAGCATTGTTTGGATCCTAATGGCTTCTAACGTAAATCTACCAGTTAATCATAATGTGCCATAAACATATTAGATTACATTCACCCTATTTCTTTTTTCTTACTATCCTTTTTTATGCATGGCTACATCACTGGCATCTCTCTCTCATTATATCTCTTTGCTACTGGCCCACTTGGAAGTCTTTTTGGGATTATTTGTATGCAAATGAGCCCCTAGACATAGATAATGGTGATTAATTGAGAGGGGAGAAACAGTGGCATGTGAAACTAATTATGAGGATTCCAGGATTCCTTGTTCATTTAGGCTCACAAGCAAACATAAATATGTTACAGGGGAAATTTGGATATAGATTTTGAAATGCTTGGGATTTAAATGGAGCCACACCTATGCTTATGAGTGTGAGGGGAATGATGACATCACTGCCAATTAATTAACTTCCTAACAATATGTGACTAGTTTTAGCTATACCTACAGAGAGTGGTATGCTAAGTATGAAGCTCGGCCTCACTGTGTGAGTACAAAACTTGTATTTTCTCTTACTTGCAATGTAACAAGTAAGAAAGTGCCACCAAATCAAATGTATAAACTATTTTCAGTATGATGCATCTTGTTTAGAATGAAAAATAGAAGTTATGCAGATGTGTAAGTGTATAAAGATCATATTTTTGAAGATACTATAAAAGAGAGCACCTCAACTTCTTTTGGCCACTTGTTTTCAACTGACCACTCAAATGCTTGACACCTTTTGACAAAACTTGGGAACAGTGTGTTGATAGTTGGTCGTAGCTCATGTTATTTGTCTTACCTGCTGGCTGTGGTCTGCCTGCAGTGCTGCCTGAAGGGCATCAGGTGGTAGTTCATGGCGTCCATCAGCAGCTTCTGGCAGACGGGATCACTCCTCATGAAGTCTACCGACTGCACCCTCTCCACCAGCTCCGGTGCCGGGATGAGGGCAAAGCGCAGCCTCTTCATGAGGTCCGGCGCGTAGTGCATGCGGGTCTCTCGGTCATGCTCCAGCCAGAGCACCGACATCTGGAAGAGAGCCAGCTCTGACTCCACTGGGGGCGGCAGAGCGTCCAACATGGCGCACATCTCCTCAAAATTAAGCAGCAGCACGTCCTCCACCAGGTACTTGTTGGCCAGCTTCTTGGTCTCGTCCAGCCCGTGGAGGGCAGCAATCTTGCAGATCTGCTTGTAGTTCTGCACCGATATCTGGTCGTTGAGGAACTGCACGCTGAGTTTGGTGATCTGGGGGATGTTGAGAATCTTGCTGACCGACAGCACCTCTTCCACCGTGTCCAGGGAAAGAGTCACGTTGGCAGTGTAGAGGTACTCCAGCACTAGTCTTAGTCCAATGGAGGAGCAGCCCTGCAGGACCAGGTTATTTATGGGCCTGGCGCTAGGGGCCACCAGCTTGTCATCAGGCGAGGACGAGGGGGTGCCGCTGCTGCCCTGGTCTCCTTTCCCGCCCTCGTTGTTGATGGCATTATGCGAGGAGAAGAGCGATCTGAAATACTGGGAGCAGGACGCTAGCACCGCTTTGTGGCAGTGGAAGTGCTGTCCTTGGGCGGTGAGAGTCACATCGCAGAAAAGCTGCTTCCTCCACAGGAGGTTGAGCCCGTGCAGCAGCGTGTCACTGTGTGTTGGGTCAAAGGTCGACGTTCGATCACCCGATCTGGACATGACTTCCTGACTGTGGACGCCACCTGGGCAACAGATAAACCATGCAAGCCATTTACCTCAGAGCAGCAAGTTGCCCAACACACGCAGCCTCAGTCTATCAAAAAACAACAGCAATCAGTTGGATAAGTTACTGATCCGAGATGCCAGAGAATTTACATCCCATGCGGGATTAGGTCATCTTCAATTTACAGTCATGAAGCAAGAACCAAAAACAACGCAGTAGTCTCCATCGTGCAACACTCCTATTCATTTTTAGTAGATTTTAACAGACGCTGTGATTTAGGGGGCGCAGGTGAGCCAAAGAAAGACGACGGAGATGCTGTGGAGCTCTACCCGGCAACGGTGCTCCACTCTGCGGATACAGAACGGAGAAATGCCCGCTAGGGAGAGAATGGACCAGGCATCCTATCTCCTCTCTCCGCTCCTGCAGCTGCACAGCCAGGCTATGAAACGAGCACACGGCGCAGTGGAGGAGAAAAAAAAGGCAATTATCTCGTCGAAAACAAAGTCGGGGAAATAAAAAAAAGGAGGTAAAAGTTCCCGGCTATCTTCGAGTCTTTTGTTTGCGGACACGTCACGACAAAACGCCATTTGTGCGTGCGTAAACTTACGCGCGCCGCCAGTGTGACAACTAAATGATGAGAGCAGCCACAACTTACCTGACGCACACTCACACGCACACGCTCAGAAAAAGAAAGTAATCTTCTTCGGGGGGGGGTTTCCAGTGTGTAAGATCCCCCTTCTTTTG
This sequence comes from Entelurus aequoreus, assembly GCF_033978785.1. Lineage (NCBI taxonomy): Eukaryota > Metazoa > Chordata > Actinopteri > Syngnathiformes > Syngnathidae > Entelurus > Entelurus aequoreus. Next base: position 26,964,476 of record NC_084746.1, read on the forward strand.
TTCTTCCTCTTTTAAAAGAAAAAAAGCGATTCCCCCAAAAAGTCCAAATTAGGTTGTGGTTATTTGTTGATCATTTGTTTCCTCGGAATTAACCAGAAGTGTGCGACTGTGTGAGAGGGGAGCCGTGCTTTCTGCAAGAGGAGAAGAAGAAGAAGAAATATACGTGTGACAAATTATGCTACCAAGAAACAACACATCATTATCCTTGGGCCTGGGGCTCAGTGAGTCGTAACGAGAGTAATAGGAAATCCACGGTTGGGGAGAGAAACGGTCGTGCATGGCCGGTGGAGAGAGACCATGCAGGGGTATGGATGCTGGAGAGACTCGCAAAATTATGGCTCAAGGCTATTGTAAAAACTGTCGAGCGTAAATGACTGCGATTTCAAACATCTATGGAAGAAAGGAAAGAGGGAAAAGGGGGGAGAAAAAAAAGGCGAGTCTCTTGGTTTTTTTTCCACCCCTCGCTGTTATGGAGAGAAACCGTCAAGTTTTAGTGCGCATTGCTAATTAGTCAATTTCTCTCTGCCTTCACAGCCCGGCGACTTTGCTGCTGAGCTGAAACTGCTAATTTCTGGGACCAGCCTTTTTTTGGCTGTGAACTGGATGGATGAATGGCTTGTCTCGCACAAATGACAAAAAGCCCCTGCCTTAATCTTCATCGCCAAAATAACCCCTCGTCCCCCCCCCCCTGCAGACAGACCTTCAAACGCAAGGTGCTCTACTCAACTTGTGCATATGCATCATAAACTGCATGTCCAATATTTTGTTTATAAGGTGAGCCTTACACTTATTGTGTTTCATTTAAATGTGGCACACACCCTAAAGTCATGTTGGGAGCAATAAAACTACTTTTACTAGTGTTTCATATCACATTGCCTCTATGTACAGGTCTGAACACCAGAAGAGTAGTGAACCGGAACTTAGTAGAGAAGAACCAAAACCATGCTTGAAACACTAAAATAAGAAGAGAGATGTGCCACACTTAATTTGCAGCTAAAATGTATTTAATGGACACTCACTGACCACAGCATTAGGTACATGTGCACAATAATATCCAATACAATGTCCTCCACCAGTGTTTTTCAACCACTGTGCCGCAGCACACTGGTGTACCATGAGATATTGTTTGGTGTGCTGTGGGACATTATGTAATTTCACCTAATTGGGTTAAAAATATTTTATGCAAACCAGTAATTATAATCCGCAAATAATGTGCCCTTGTTGAGTGTCTGTACTGTCTAGAGCTCGGCATATCAGCAGGTAGGTTAATTGCTTTGTAGATGTCGGGAACACGGTTTGTCGCGATCACATATATGCGGGAGGCAGCGTGCAGGTAAAAAGGTATCTAATGCTTAAACCAAAAATAAACAAAAGGGGAGTGCCGCTTAGAAAAGGCATTGAAGCTTAAGGATGGCTATGCAAAACGAAACTAAAACTGAACTGGCTGCAAAGTAAACAAAAACAGAATGCTGGACGACAGCAAAGACTTACAGCGTGTGGAGCAGCAGACGGCGTCCACAAAGCACATCCATACATGGCATGACAATCAACAACAAAATAGGAGCGCAAGACAAGAACTAAAACATTACACACAGGAAAACACCAAAATAAGTCACAGCGTGATGTGACAGGTCGTGACAGTACACTTACTTTGAGACAAGAGCTATAGTGATGCATGGTTGGTTATGGTTTGAATTCATATCCAACAATTGCGAGAACAACTTTTAAATGTCAATATCGGCTGCTGAGTTTCATTTTTTCATGTTTTCTGCTAGCGGTGTGCCTCGGGAATTTTTCAATGAAAAAAATGTGCCTTGGCTCAGAAAAGGTTGAAAAACACTGTCCTACACAACCCCAGTTCAATCATCCTTGTGCCTTACCCATCTCCAAGGTCTATCACTTGAAGTTAACTCTCTCCTTCCACCAGGGTATGCCACATTATACCTTACAACTACAAAAATGACATCCCATTTCTGTCACAATTTTTCACCAACATTGGAGAAGTCAACCCAGATTTAAATCCGGTGGTACCAGTGGAGTCATCCTAGTCTAGTCTCCCACCCATCTCTAGTGATTACCCATAAGAGGTCACCTGTCCCAAGCGTCAAGCGGGAACTCCAAGATTAATCAACTTCTCTTACTAATAAAGTGTCGTATAATGTTTCTCTTTGCAAATGTTAATGGTTTATAGACTGCCTCACCCATCTCCATGGATTACTGGTTAGGAGTTACCTGTCACGGGTCATGCAACGGTAAACCATCCAACTTCTGACATCTAATGATTTCTGGACTACCCTGTCCTACAGTCTCATTTATCAATGAGGTCTACGTATTTTTTTTTACCAGTATGGAACCCTCAGTAATCTGAACAATACTTGTGCCCTACCTAGCTCTGTGTTCTAACAGTCAAGGATCATGTTTCTTTCAACTTGCCTTGCCATGGCCCATCATCCATCTTCTTACACCAAAAATTGTTCAAATGTTTTTATATGGAAGCCTCAGTAATTTGGACTACACTGTCCTTGTGCTTTACTTGTTCCTGGGGTTTAGCACTCAGAAATTAAGTTCCTTTCAATTTGCTATGCCATGACCCACCATCCAATATCTGACACCAAAAATGATTCCAAATGTTTTCCTGTATGGAACCTGCAGTAATTTGGAGAACATTGTCCTTGTGCCTTACCGGTTTCTAAGATCAAGTTCCTTTTAACCGGACTATGTGGCCTTGTGGTTAGAGTGTCCGCCCTGAGATCGGCAGGTCTTGAGTTCAAACCCCGGCCGAGTCATACCAAAGACTATAAAAATGGCACCCATTACCTCCCTGCTTGGCACTCAGCTTCAAGGGTTGGAATTGGGGGTTAAATCACCAAAAATGATTCCCGAGTGTGGCCACCGCTGCTGCTCACTGCTCCCCTCGTCTACCAGGGGGTGGAACAATGGAATGGGTCAAATGCAGAGGGTAATTTCACCACTCCCAGTGTGTGTGTGACTATCAGTGGTACTTCAACTTCAACTTAACATGCCACGGCTAACAATGTCCTATCCTTAGGCCTCAACACTTGTTCCAAAAGTCCGTCCAATTGGTCATTCACAGACAACAATAACATTTTCGACACCAAATATCACAGAATTTAGGAGTTTAAAATGGGTCAACATGTTGACAACCTATACACTGGCAATGACATCAACCACCGCAGAAGAAAAACATCACATTCACATGTTTTTTTTTATTTTATGGCAACAGATGGTTAACGTTTAGAATAATTGACTAGAATAACTTATTAGGACATAATGAACTGTCAATTAAGTAAAAGAGCTCAATTAGAATTTAAAAAAAATCCACACTGACTCCCATGGGGCAGGCAGTGACAGATACCTTAGAAGTTGTATGGAATGACAGACTGGCATAAATGCTCACGTTCTATGAAACATGACATCATGTGTATTGGACATGCACGAACAAACCACATGTTATAGCATTTAACCAGATAAATACCACTGGCACTAATATTAACATGTACTTTTTAAACATGCCTGGTTGGTGTTTACGGCAGATTTAAGTTGTACTGGCGAGGACGCGTGGCAGCGCTACAGTAGTTGGCCGTGTTGCACTTGGGAGTCACATACTGTTATCTTTACAAGCGCTCAGTTAGCACTAAATTACCCAAGTCTCCAGCGAGCCATTCTAACACAATAAAATGACCATTTCCAAACTCTTCCAGCTCTTTGTAGCAGCTCGGTCTCCTGAGGCCGCTGGTCTTCAGATTGCGGGGCGTTTATGGTTGCAAGTTGTTGCAGTGTGCAGCAGGATGAGGGGGAGGGGGGTGTTGGGGGGGGGGGGGGGCGAGAAAGAGAGACTGGTGGTGGGGTGGGGTGGTGGGCGGTGCTGCTTGGTGAGGGGGGTCATCAGATAAGAGAGGAATTTCAAGACTAATTAAACCCGTTGAGACAAAGAATCACACTACAGTGATTTACAACTCTCTGTGCCAGTTAACCCGGCTCATATTTATGTGTCATATTACACAGATCAGATCAGGTCCACCTCCATCTCTATAGGAAGCCATTAGAGATGCTGCCAATAGCAAGATGAGTCTTAAAGACACATACCGGTAGTTTTTATAAGTGTTCCCAGTTCAAATAAATGCAATGATATGATAGGCAGCATTCACAGTGCATGTTGCACACAGCATAAGGTCAGACACATTGTATACTATTGATGACCATTTACTCTTAATCAGTGCACTAAAACAAAATCAAAAATTGTGTAGCTAAAGTCTTTCATCCGTAATTCCGTTTGCTAGCTTCTGCTGACAGAGCGGAGAGGAGCGCGGGGGGTGTGGGGGGTTATGCTAAGATAGAAAGTATTATTTTCCTAAATGGAAGGTGTCAGATGGTCACGGAAATGTGAACGGCTGTTCAAGATCACTGCTCCCCATCTGCAATTTGTGACGTGTGAAAGATTCAGCCCGAATGTGCTCAGCGAGCGTAAATCCTCAGCACTTTCTCTTATCGTGGAAAAGCTAGATAACCAGCTGTTTACAGATCAGAGAACATATCATATTAATATCATGGAGAGGGTGATATCATCTTGTTTGTAAAAATATGTATTTTCTGAACTGTGGTTACTATGTAAATCTCTAAACTAAAATGTGCACTGTTAATTGGTCAGATTATATATAGCTACATAACTGATGAGATCCAAAAAAAAGAGCTCTATCAAAAATTCTGTTTTGGGATTTTAATATAATGCCTATTGTTGTAGTTGAGTGGATTTGTGCCTTTAATTGTGATATTGCTAATGATATCCAAAACACGAGGAAAAACTACATTAATGATAAACAGTTGAAAAGTATTTTATAAGAATTTTTTCTGATTGATGCATGTCCGAACACAGTATTCTGTCCTGGGAGAATTACATCTACAGTATGTAACATGACGTGTTAGGACTGATGTGTCTATCCGTGGTCATGAAACAGTATTTTAAGGGATCAGGAGTTTCAAGATGACTCCTCACTTCCCTATGAAGGAAACACATGATTACATAAGGACGGGGTCAGCAACCCGCGGCTCTAGAGCCACATGCGGCTCTTTAGCGCCACCCTCGTGGCTCCCTGGAACTCTTTCAGAGATGTGTGAAAATAGAAAAAATGAAGGAAAAACTTTTTTTTGGTTTCATATATTTTTTGTAGGAGGACAAACATGACACAAACCTTCCTAATTGTTAGAAATACCATGTTTATGTTAAACATGCTTCACTGATGACAGTATTTGGCAAGCACTGTTTTGTCCTACTAATTTCAGCAATCCTTGAACTCATCCTAGTTTGTTTACATGTACAACTTTCTCCGACGCTGCCACAGAAAGACGTGTTTTATGCCACTCCTTCTTTGTCTCATTTTGTCCACCATACGTTTTATGCTGTGCGTCAATGCATAAAAGGTGAGCTTTGTTGATGTTATTGACTTGTGTGGAGTGCTTATCAGGCATATTTGGTCAATCCATGACTGCAAGCTAATCGATACCAACATGCTATTTAGGCTATCTGTATGTACCGTAATTTCCGGACTATAAGCCGCTACTTTTTCCCCTCATTCTGGTCCCTGCGGCTTATACAAGGGTGCGGCTTATTTACGGCCTGTTCTTCTCCGACACCGACGAAGAGGATTTCGGTGGTTTTAGTACGCAGGAGGAAGACGATGACACAATGATTAAAGACTGACTTTTCATATACCGGTAGGCTGGTTATTTTGATAACGTACAGGCGAGCACTTTGTATTACTTTGCACCGTTGTATTATTTGTACTCTGCACGAATGCTGTTCGCCATGTCAAAGATGTGAAAGTTTGATTGAATGATTGAAAGATTTATTGTTAATAAATGGGACGCTTTGCGTTCCCAAACAGTCATCTCTGTCCCGACAATCCCCTCCGTGGTAGCAGGAACCCCTATATACTACGGTAATTACACATCAAAACCCTGCGGCTTATAGTCGGGTGCGGCTTATATATGGAGCAATCTGTATTTCCCCCTAAATTTAGCTGGTGCGGCTTATAGTCAGGTGCGGCTTATAGTCCGGAAATTACGGTACATATTGCATCATTATGCGTAATTTGTAGGTATATTTGAGCTCATTTAATTTCCTTTACTTATGTCCTCTGTGTATTTAATTTATATTTGCATGTCTCATGACACATTATTTGAATGTAATATTGGTTGCATTTTTGATGGTTGTGTGCCATGTTGTTCCAGACCACAGCAAACGTTACCCAGCTTGCAAAGATTGTAATACGTTTGTAAATCCATTAGAAGAAGACAGAAGACAGTAATTTCCAGGAGTTATCTCATCCTGTGAGAAGCCTCTGTCTTTACTAATGATTTCCAATGTTGCAAAAATGTGTAGAATAAAAATAAAAATACAACATTTCTCTCAACGAAGATTTGCGTCAGCCTTTGATAGTAGGTTAATATACACACTTACATAATGTATTGCCTTCATTATAACATTTATATAAGGCTTTTAATTTTTTGCGGCTCCAGACAGATCTTTTTTTGTGTTTTTGGTCCAATATGGCTCTTTCAACATTTTGGGTTGCCGACCCGTGCACTAGGAGGGGGAAAAAAAGATGGAGTTAAGGATTGCAACTTTTCTTTCTTATACTCAATTTAGGAGGAAAGATGAAGTGATTAACGGACTTCTGTTTACTGTATTAACAGTGAAGCAAATGATTGTCATCTTACATCAGTTAGAGATGATACCTTAACCAAACGCAGGGCAATAAGACGAATGAGACAAGAGCACTTTAGTGTATACTGTATGTGCCATTCAGGGTGCCCTGCTGTTCTATAACCCCCACACATGGCTAGACCACCACAGACACGGCTCAGGGAGTCAGCCGGCAGGAACAGGCAGTGTCCCTTACGTGTGTGAGTGTATGTCAAATGACATAAATGATACCAATTGTGTGTTTCAGGTGTAAAGTTAACATGGACCAGGTATACGGACACTCACCTGAGTGAAGAGTCCAGGCTGTATGGAGACCAAGAGAGTTATGTGCGTGTGTAGGAGACCAAAGGACAAGGCTTTAGGGTGGGGTGGGGGTGCTGCTGCGGCTGTACAGTCCCCCGGCGTGATGCATCTACCTTCAGGGTGGCAGCAGGCGTGGAGTGGGGTGCGATGGAGCGAGCGCGGGCTCAGTGGCGCGGTCACCTGGGAACGCTGAAGCTGTTGTAGCAGGACTGATAGTTATTCCTTAGGAGGACTGCAAGATGAGCACCATTGTATTAGCAAAGTCCTTCTGTGCAAAATGTAGTTTGCAGTGCTGTAGTAATGTTATGCATCATACCAAGAGCTGTTTCTTATACTTTGCCCCTCTTGTAGCGACACCAAAATATTAAACCTCATTATAAGGTATAGTCCAATTCCACAAAACTGCACGTTACAATACATTAATACAATTCAGTTACACCAATGAAATCTTCTTAGATCAAGGGTGTTCAAAGTGCAGTGCCCGGGCTATTTGAGGCTCGCGGCTCGCTGTTCATTGGCCTGCGGCGCATTGTAGAAATTAGATTCAGCAACAAAACAGTAAAAATGGGAGAAAATGACTAAAGTAACTTGATCAATATTAATCTTTTTCTTGTTCTTATTATTACAAAATCATTGTTGGGGCCGTTTTATTATTGTTTACAAACTCTGGGAGTCCCTGTATGAAGGAACGGCTTTAAGATCAAACTCAAATTATTAAAACGGGAGCCAATAATAGGTTTTGCTTTTGTTTAATTATTTTGCACAAGCCAATTCATTTTGTTAAAATGTGTATGTAGCATTCCATACCACAAATGTAATATATAATCTAAATGAACAACAATACTAGCAAATTATACATTTAATGAGATGAGCTTTATAAAAATGTGATATTGTGTTTACCCAAAGGGGAATTGCGATTTTTGGGGGGAATTTTACCTATCGTTTACACTTTACACATTATGAGAGACAAGAAGACAAAAGTTTTTTGTTTTTTTACTGCATTCTAATATTTAAAAATCGGCTCGTTCTAGGTGGTTAGCAATACAGCTAATGGGAGCAATCAATTCTACCTCTAAATCACTTTAAAAATGCCTTTAAAAACCGTCAACAATACTTCATTTCCATAACCTAAGTTACATAACCTGTATAATAACCAAACTATAGCAACATTGTTATTGTAAGAGCGAACACTGAGGAACTCTTTCTATCGTAGTAACACATTGGGGTGCTTTGGTAATAGCCGTAAAAGGTAACTACGGCATGAGATAAGCTAGCTTCTACAACAACACGAAACGTGTTTGAGTTTGTAATGCACAACACTGCGATAGGACAATAACCTGTACTGACTGAAAATCATGAACAATCATATTGCAGTATCTGTAAAGTATTAGCCCACATTTCATGTTTTGTTTGTACACAGTTGAGCTAGCCAGAGAGCGTATAAACTGTAGTTGTAATAACACGCATGGCGTGCTGGGTGTATCATGATCAATTTTAAAGTGACTCACTCGAGGTACAGTTGTTCATCTGGTCCAGCTGGCCGGGAACGTCTCTTGTTGATTTTGGGTAAGCAATCCATTTATACAATGGACAATATGTAATATGTTCAATATTTACCGTATTTTGGTCATTTTAAGCATTGCCGGAACAAATTCCTCTGCGCATTTATTTCCGTTTCCATAGCAGCGCACTTCTGACTTCCGGCAACAAATGTGTTCCTGCTTACGGAAACAAACGCAATTGTTTTTTTAATAATGGCAGACTTGGTTCCAGACAACGAAGACGACGATTTTTGGACAAATGTGGATTCACAACCTTATCTTTTTGAAGGATTCACAACCTTATCTTTTTGAAGCTGAATATACGGAGGATGAACTGCTGCTTCTAGAAGCTGAGAAAAACACAAAGAAAGGCTGAGACTTTGGAGCAGACGGAAACAGAAAGCTTGAGTTTGCCGTGACTTTAGCCCTGTAATTGTGGAGTTTGGAGTCAAGGTATTCCGACATAAATGGAGTACTTACCCAAAATCAACAGGAAACATCCCTGCCCAACTAGACCAAACGAACAACTGTCCATCGAGTGAGTCACCTTAATATCAATCATGATACACGCAGCATGTCATGCGTGTTATTACAACCACAGTACATACGATCGCTAACTGCGTACAAACAAAACATGAAATGTGGGCTAATACTTTACAGTAACTGTAATATGATTGTTCATGTTTTTCAGTCAGTACAGATTGGTGTTCTATCGAATTTTGTTGTGCATTACAAACTCAAAAGCGATTTGGGTGCTGACATAAAAGCTAGCTTATCTCTTGCCGCAGCTAGCTTATGGCTAATGCCGTAGCACGCCAATGTGTTAGTACGCCAGAAAAAAAGTTCCTCAATGTTCACTCTTACAACAACAATAGTTGTTGTAAGAGCATTGTTATTATACAGGTTATGGATCGTAAATGAAGTATTGTTGGCAGTTTTTGAATGCATATTTAAAGTGATTTAGAGGTAGAATTGATTTCACCCGTTAGCTGCATTGCTAGCCACCTAGAACAAGCCGATTTTTACAAGTTAGAATACAAAAAATATATATATTTGGTCTTCTTGTCTCTCATAAATATTGTGAACGATAGGCAAAATTCCCCAAAAAAGTGAAGTTCCCCTTTAAGAGATTTGAGCAAAAAAAGAAAAAAAAATTAATCAAAATGTTTTCATGCCCTTTGGCTGCCAGTGTATCGTATACCGGTGAAATAATTGGACATTGAAAAAAACCCTTGTTTGCTAAAATCATGTATAATGCAGTAACACAACAGAAATAATGGCCAAAATATAGCAAAACATTTACTGAAATGACAAAAAAATCTTTAGCCTTTTAAAAAAATTTAAAACATCAAAGGGGCCTCACCAACCTTAGATTTTTCAGTATCCTTTCAGGTCCTTTAGTAAAACAAAACATTGGACATCCCTGCCTTATAATATGTAGTGGTGGTAAAACATATGTATGACATAGACCAGGCCTGGGCAAATTAAGGCTCGGGGCCATATGCGGCCGTTAAACTTTTCAATCTGGCCCGCCGGACATTCCAAAATAATTTGTTTAGAACTTTAAGATGGAAACTGTAGCTGCCATTATGATGTGCAGTGATGTTTTCAAATTACGGGAAGTCTTGAACTATACAAAGTATTTCAATGGTTGGAATCTACGCTTTTCCATGATATACTAGTTACTATGGTTTGATTGATTGATTGATTGAGAAGTTTATTGACATCTTAAAGAATTGAATCCATGTAATGCTTTAAAAAGGCAAATGGATGGCACAAAAAGCCAAAAGGCTTGTTTCCAATGTGGTCCATGGTAATCTAAGTCACAGCAGCTCAGACGAGGCACCAAGCAGTGTGGGTGGGGAGCGTTTCCACAGAGTGTTTCCAGAGCGGCCAGCCTGAAATGCGGGTGTCAGGGACAGACGAGGAAGGATATTTTTACAACAAAGTTCTAAAGCTGATATATATCAGATACTGTATATCAGATTGTAGGTGGGGATTTTTTACCCACCGTGTTCATATTTCGCTGTGTTTGTTGCATTTTTGATGTGTTTCGCTTGATTGTAAATAATGACGATCGAGAGGGGGTGTGACGTTAATATGTTGTCAATATTCAGTGTTTTATCATTCATAGCTAATATTGTAAATCCCACATTCTTTATTTTCATGTACATTCTGGGTGTCTCATTCCTGTAAAAAAAATTTAAATTCCATCCCTTTTTTAAGGCAGTCTGTCATAACATGTTTAGCATACAAACTGTGTCCTGGGCATGACGTTAAAGTGCATCCGGCAGTGGAGGCTCTTGGGGCACTAGGAGGTTAACCCCTTAACTACTGTTACCCCAGGTGGCCCTTGGCAAAGGCCTAGTACCCGACTGCCCCCTAGCCAGGGATACGGCGAAGACCCGCTGCCTTGTGGGTAAGTCTTGGAAGACAAAGGCTAGGGGAGCACACCCTGAAAGAAAAGCAACGTGGTTGGTGGCACACGACAGGCGGTCCTCCAAAAAACTGGAGCTCCGGCAGCCTCCTGCAACTGTGGAAGAGTGCCGGTCGTCCTGGGTTCCCCTTGCCACCGGATCCCACCCTCTCACAGTGAAGAAGTGCTGCTGGGACATGCGCACCCCCAGTGGCACTTTAAACAAGCTCCTCTGCGCAGGTATTCATCTCTGCCTCGGTGAGACCAGCTACCGGAAATGAAACAAAGTCTGGTGGCGATGGGGTGTCTGATAACGGGAGCAGGTATGAATGCACCGGAAGCTTCTAGTCAGAACCCTGCACACCAGCGGTACAGGGCTATCTGTGGTCGCTAGTAGCTGAAATTGAGTGGCAGCTGCTCTCGGCAGACCCCTGTACGCCTGAGCAGCCCTATTTAGGATTGCACTGCTCACCCCAACTGGGGAAAGGCCTAGAAAAGGTGACCCAAACATTGCCCACTCAAAACCATCCTGGACAGGCTACCGCACCTGTCGGGAATTCCACTCCGCGGTCGAAATAAAGCAAAGAAAATAATCCCTCTTAAACTGGCATCATGGAACATAAGGACACTCTTGGACACTAGCGTTACCACTGATAGACCCCAGCGCAGAACTGCACTCATTGCAGCAGAACTAAACCGCTACAATATTGATATTGCTGCACTTAGTGAAACCAGACTCCTGGATGAAGGATCCCTGAAGGAAGAAGGGCAAGGTTACACTTTCTTCTGGAAGGGATACCCTCCAGGAGGGGAGCATCAGCACGGTGTGGGACTTGCAATAAAAAACAGCCTCCTACCAAAACTCCCAGAAGCACCGGTTGGCATAAGTGAAAGGCTCATGTCACTCAGGATCCCTCTGGCTAAGAAAAGATATGCCACCCTTCTTAGTGCCTATGCACCGACGCTACCATCAAAGGAAGATGTTAAAGACCGCTTCTACCGGGCATTAGATGAGGCCCTCCGTTGCACACCTAAGGAGGACAAGATCTTTTTGTTGGGCGATTTCAATGCCAGAGTGGGGAAGGACAACAAGGTGTGGAGTGGTGTTATTGGCAGGCATGGTATTGGACAAGCCAATGCTAACGGCCTACGGCTGCTAAGCCTCTGTGCTGAGCATGACTTGACCATCACAAACACCATCTTCCAACTAAAAAATAAGCACAAAACATCCTGGATGCACCCACGCTCCAAACATTGGCACCTGATTGATTACACCATTGTGAGACGCTCAGACATAAAAGACGTATCACTAACTCGTGCAATGAGAGGAGATGAGTGTTGGACCGACCACCGGCTCATCATAACCAGGCTCCGGCTGCAAGTACGCCCTGCTATCCGTCTTCAAAAGTCAGGGAAGAAGAGGCTTGACTGTACCCGGCTAGCAGATCCTATGGCTCGGGACAATCTCCGTCTCTCTCTGGCCAAAAACCTGGAAGACATCGAGCATATTCTGGAGAGTGATGATTCCATTGACGACAAATGGACCTCTATCAGCTCCAGGCTCTATGAGGCAGCATCCCAATCCATTGGCTATAAGCGCAGAAAGCATCAGGACTGGTTTGATGACAACACAGCCACAATAACCACCATGCTCAAACACATACACACAGCACACAATGCTGTACTCAACAACCCCACTTCAGCTGTGCTCCGACAGCAATGGCAAACATCCAGAAGGGAGGTGCAGCCAAAATTGCGTGCCCTGAAGAATGAGTGGTGGATATCAAAGGCAGCTGAAATACAATCTCATGCCAACAAAAATGATATGCACAACTTTTACGATGCAATGAAAACCATCTACGGCCCAAGAAACTGCGCTGTCTCCCAGCTAAAGTCTAACGATGATACAACCCTCATAAAAGACCAGAAGCTCATCACCAAAAGATGGGCAGAACATTTTGAAACTCTGCTAAATCAGCCCGCCCCAACAGACCCCTCAGTTCTGGAGGAACTACCTGACTACCCAACCATCCATGACCTTGACCTTCCACCAACCTTTGGAGAGGTTAAGAGTGCAATAAGGTCTCTGAAAGACAACAAGACCCCTGGTCCTGACAGCATCCCTGCAGAGCTCTTCAAGCAAGGAGGCTACCATTCCATCCGTGCCCTTTTCCTTGTCATCAGCAAAGTGTGGAAGCATGAAACTGTCCCTCAGCAGTGGAGAGATGCCAATATTATCACCATCTACAAAGGAAAGGGGGACAAGTCCCTCTGTGGCAACAGTCGTGGCATTTCACTTCTGGCTGTTGCTGGTAAAGTCTTGGCTAAAGTCATGCTACACAGGCTGGTGAACAACATCACGGAAGACCTGTTGCCGGAGTCACAATGTGGTTTCAGGAAGAACAGGAGCACTGTGGACATGGTGTTCACAAAACGGCAGCTTCAGGAGAAGTGTAGGGAGCAGCCCCAGGACCTCTTTGTTGCTTTCATTGATCTGTCGAAGGCTTTTGACACCGTCAACAGGGAGCTTCTCTGGAATATCCTCCTGAAGTTCGGCTGCCCACAGAAGTTTGTCAACATCCTAAGGCAATTCCATGAAGGGATGATGTCACGTGTGACTATTGGCGGCCAGGAATCAGAACCCTTTAAGGGATGTGTTCTTGCTCCAGTCTTGTTTAATATCTTCCTCCTGTGTGTGACACTGCTGCTTCATGAGAGGATCAAGAAGGGCAGTGGCGTTGCCGTCGACTTCCGACTTGACGGGAACCTGTTTAACATCCGGAGGCTCCAAGCAGTCACAAAAGTCACACCAGTGCAACTCATCAAACTCCAATACGCAGATGACTGCGCAGTTGTGGCCCACACACCGGAAGCGCTGCAAGCTACCCTCTCAGCCGCTGCAAGTGCTTATGGAAGACTGGGCCTCTCTGTCAACGTGGCAAAAACCGAGGTAATATGCCAGTGGGCATCCACTCCTCCACCTCATCCACCAACCTTCACCATCGACAATAAACCACTAGCAGTAGTGGACTCTTTCAAATACCTTGGCAGCTTTCTCTCTGACGATTGCAGTATCGACAGGGAGGTTCAAAACCGGATCAAGCAGGCGTCAGCATCTTTTGGCAGACTCAGGGGAAGGGTCTTCCAGAACAAAGACCTTAAGCTACATACCAAGGTAGCGGTCTGTTTAGCTGTGGTCATGACGACCCTCCTCTACAGCTGTGAAGCGTGGACCCTGTACAGCCGTCACCTCAGGATGCTGGAGGCCTTCCACATCAGGTGCTTACAATGCATCCTGGGGATATCCTGGAAGGACAGAGTCCCCCACACTGAAATACTCTGCAAGACCAACAGCACCAGTGTGGAGGCTACAGTCACCCATCACCAACTTCGCTGGCTAGGCCACGTTATCAGGATGCCAGAAGAACGCTTACCACGCAAGGTGCTTTATGGTCAGCTTCATCTTGGTCACCGCTTGGCAGGAGGCCCAAAAAAGCGTTATAAAGATCAAATGAAGACTATCATGAAGAAATGCGGCCTGAACCCAACCCAGCTGGAGGACACTGCAGTCCAACGTTCCACCTGGCGGCAGCTCCTCCAACAAGGAGTTCATAAGCTTGAGGAGGACCGAAGTGGTCAACGAGCCAGGAAGCGTCAAAGAAGGCATGAAGCCATTGCCACACCTGCACCCCCAGTCAGTGCCTTCACATGCTCTGTTTGCGGCAGATCATGTGGATCACGGATTGGACTATTCAGCCACATGAGGACTCACAAAACATAGAGGTGGATTGTCGTCATCGGATACGATGGACAACCTGAAGAAGCATTCAATCAGACATTATTGTGAGTTTTTGTATTATTGTTCCTAAAAATCCGATATACCGTCCCCCAGACACATTTTGTTCTCTAAATTTGGCCCCAGAGTCAAAATAATTGCCCAGGCCTGACAGACTCTACTGTGTGATACAAGTTTTATAATTTCAACATCATTTTGGGTAAAGAGACGTAAAGTGTGACATGAAAACACATTATAATACACTGTAGGAAGCATTAAGTAATATTTGATGCAAAACAATGTTCACTTCAGTAGGTTCATTTGGCAATGGAAAGCAGGCAAATTAATGTGAACATATCCCACATTAAAAGCTTTTCAATTCAGTACAGTTTTGTCTGTTGGGGTCCTATCTTTTGGAAACGCTCCGTGTCTAACATTGGTCAGCTCTCCCAATTATTCAGTCCACTGACAAGTGAAACAAATGGGAGCAACCCAGTGCATCCTGCATTATCTCCACTCCTTGGATTCCCTGACAATAATTAATACAATGGCAAGATTCTGCTTCTGGGCCTACCAGACAACATAAGCTCTCCCTTTTTGAGGGCTCTCAAGAGGAAATATCACCCGGGGTGTGATGTCATACATATACTGTACATGGTGGCCTCTTGCAGCCAGGTCTGTTTGATATTTATCCACAGTACAAGGATGAACTAGAATGTCAATTATGCCAAGAAAAATATGAACACTTTGACCATTGCAGCATCTATAGCCTTGAACAGCATATAGGAAGGTCACATGACATGATCATACCAATGCAGCAGTGCGGATCACCTCACACACTATTTCATTGTATTATCATGAGCTCATAGACAGCGTATCGACATTATCCCTAATACGTACAATAAAGTGCTTATACACACTCTGTGGAAACATCATTAGGTACTCAGAACAATCTAATATACGAGCTGGAGGAAGGCATTATTGTAACAATATGTGTATTATTAGGTTTGTAGATAGCAGTGGTTTAAAATACAGATACATATTTGTTAAAGTGTCTCCCGAGCTGTCAATAAAGCATTATCTTTTAAATGAATAATTTTTTATGTTACATTGAATTGAATTGTACAATTGTTTAACATTGCATGCACTTTTAAAATAACAAATAGGTATAATTTCTATTTTGATATATAAATAAATAAAGAAAGAGAGAGATATCTTAATATCAAAAGTTGATTTTGGGTGCGTGACGGGCCCAATATGACCCTTAAGAGAATAGCAGCCTTTCCTATTTTGGCTGGCGAATGTATTACAGGTTTTTTTTAATTATAGAGGAGCACATTCCCCCAGCATCCATTAAAGGAATGCCAGGCTAATTTTAAATCCTCACAGCAGGCACTGGCTTCAACGGCAAGAAAAGTGGATGAGTTTCTCTTTAACAGCTGTAATTTGTGTTTTCCAATCAC
Source organism: Entelurus aequoreus (assembly GCF_033978785.1). NCBI lineage: Eukaryota > Metazoa > Chordata > Actinopteri > Syngnathiformes > Syngnathidae > Entelurus > Entelurus aequoreus. The sequence continues at coordinate 26,980,698 of NC_084746.1, forward strand.
CATGCTGATTTCTGCTCATTATACTCTGGTTTCACACCGGTAAGTGAGCAAAGTTTGGATTGATTGACTCTAATTAACTAAGAAATGTTCCGAGCCATGGATTTATTATCATGCTAGCTAGCCACAAATGTCAAAGACTTTCACAAATTATTATCTTGTTAAGATAAATATCGCGGAAATCAGATGAGTGTGAAGGAAGAGGGAACATGTATTGTTATCGTGATGAATTAGTTTGGCATGTTTTCTGCACATTAAGGGATCACCAGAGAGAATACAGCTTTCCTCTGTTGTAAAGCAATGACAGATACAGCTAACTAAACTTCATGGTGGCATAATACCTTCAATTACAGTATTACAGTATTGTCTATATGTAAATGTCAAGGCTTAGAGTCACATTTAATGCAAATGTTCTCACAGGAAAATTAAACCATGTCATCTATAAACTATTTGGAGATGAGATGGGATTTTTGTCACTCTACATTTTATTTCATTCTAATTGGGAATGTTCTAAACTTATGTTTTAATGAATTTAGTCAATTGGTGCATCCAGGAGGATCTGTGCCCCATGGATATCGCTCAATTTAAAAGGTGACTGCACTTTTTTCACAATCATAATTTTTTTTAGGATTTTAAAGACGATTAAAACACTTGTAGCTCATGAGAGTCACCGTTGTAGCCTTCAAAGCTCTCTAAAACAACTTCAAAGCTCTCCAACGTTTTATGTACACGCTGCAAGTCTATATATAATGTAGTAAAATACACGTTGAAAAGAATAAGTAATATGGACAATATTTACCGTATTGTGGTCATTTTAAGCATTGCCGGAACTAATTCCTCTGCGCATTTATTTCCGTTTCCATAGCAGCGCACTTCCGACTTTCGGCGGCAAATGTGTGTTCCTACTAGGGTTGTACGGTATACCGGTACTAGTATAGTACCGCGATACTAATGAATCATATTTGGTACTATACCGCCTCTAAAAAGTACCGGTTCCGCCCCCGTTTTTTTTAACAGGCATAATGGCGCATCGTCGTCACGTCGTGACATTGCTGGTTTTACGAGCAGAGGAGCATGTTCAGCAACGCACAATCACGGAGTACTTACAAGCAGACACGGTGTGTAGACAGAAAAGGGAGAATGGACGTGTTTTGGCTTAAAAACTAACGATAAAAGTGAAGCTATAACACTGAAACGCCCTCAGGAAGAGGTGCTTTAAGACATGGCTAGCTAGCTAGCGGCTAATGTCCAGCCGGAGTCTGCAGTGTTTTAGCTTCTTCTAAATCACTAATCCTCGCCTCCATGGCGACAAATAAAGTAGGTTTCTTACAAGTATCATCCCTGCTGGACGAGGAATAGCTAAACAAGCTTCACTACACACCGTAGCTTACCCTGAATGTTCCTGAGTGTAAACAAACGCCATTGGTGGATCCACACCTAACATCCACTGTAATTATACCAAGTAGAGTAGCGTATGTAGTCGATATTACTATGATTACATTGATATATTTGGCATCACAACATCTTGTTGTTGTTTTTTTAAATATATATTATGTTTATAAACTCAGGAAATATGTACCTGGACACATGAGGACTTTGAATATGACCAATGTATGATCCTGTAACGACTTGGTATTGGATTGATGCCCAAATTTGTGGTATCATCCAAAACTAATGTAAAGTATCCAAACAACAGAAGAATAAGTGATTATTACATTTCAACAGAAATGTAGATAGAACATGTTAAAAGAGACAGTAAGCGGATATTAACAGTAAATTAACAAGTAGATTAATAATTAATTTTCTACCACTTGTCCTTAATAATTTTGAAAAAAATAATAGAATGAGAAATGACACAACATGTTACTGCATACGTCAGCAGGTAAATTAGGAGCCTTTGTTTGCTTACTTACTAATAAAAGAAAAGTTGTTTCGTATATTCAATATTTTATTTAAGGACAAAATTGCAATAAGAAACATATGTTTGATGTACCGTAAGATTTTTTGTTAAAATAAAGACAATAATGCCATTTTTTGTGGTCCCCTTTATTTAGAAAAGTATCGAAAAGTATCGAAATATATTTTGGTACTGGTACCGGTACCAAAATATTGGTATCGGGACAACCCTAGTCCCTACTTCCGGATACAAACGCGAGTGTTTTTTTAATCATGGCAGACTTGGTAATAGACACCAAAAGCAACTTTTTTTGGACAAATGAGGATTTACAACCTTATCTTTTTTAACCTGAAAATAAGGAGGATGAACTGCTGCTTTTGGAAGCGAGCACAAACAGAAGGTGAAACGTTGGAGCAGACGGAAGCTGAGGGTGAAGTCGACGTGAATTTGACGCCGTAAATGTGTCGCTTGGAGCCGAGCTACGCCGACAGAAATTGATTTCTTACCCAAAATCAACTGGAAATGTCCCCAGCCAGCTGGGCCAAACGAACATCTGTCCATTGAGTGAGTCACTATAATATCGATCAGGATACACGCAGCACGCCATAAGTGTTATTACAACTACAGTACATATGCTGTCCAGCTAGTTGTGTACAAACAAACATTTAAAGTGGGGTAAAACTTTACAGATACTGTAAATATGATTGTTCATGTTTTTCAGTCAGTACAGATTGGTGTCTGTTCGCAATGTGTTGTGCATTACAAACTCAAAAGCGATTCGGGTGCTGACGCAGATGCTAGCTTATCTCTCGCCGTAGCTTGCTCATGGCTAATACAGTAGCACGTCGACAAGTAAGTGTGCTAGGAAAAAATGTTCCTCAGTGTTCGCTCTTACAATAACAATGTCGCTACAGATTGGTTATTATACAGGTTAGGGAACGTAAATTAAGTATTAATGGCGGTTTTTTAATGCATTTTTAAAGTGATTTAGAGGCAGAATGGATTGCTCCCATTTGCTGCATTGCTAGCCACATAGAACAAGCCTATTTTTACAAGTTAGAATGCAAAAATAAAATAAAAAATGTGTCTTCTTGTCTATCATAATGATTGTGAACGATAGGGATATTAAAAAAAAAAGTGCAGTTAACATAGCTGACTGGAACAGCAGCACTTCTGCTAGTCGCAGCTAAATAGTACACATTTTATCTCAGTTCTACCAAATTGAATTAATTTTTAACAGCTGACTAAGCTGATTCTTGCAAACTACAGGGCAGTATAACCTATCAAATCCCCTTTAGACCCTCCTACCAATCCGCAAAAAGTAATGATAGTTTTGTCCCGATATAAATGTTATTTCCACTTTTGTGTTCCAGAAGTTGGCAGCACCTCCCTCATTGATATTTTAGACACAGTAGCACCTCTCACAACTTACATTCTTTCCCGGTGCTGCTTTGGCTCCATGGCTCAACTCCGTGACTGGCTCGGGAACAAAGGCTGGGTTTGGTACTGAGAGGACACCTCCATTTCCCTTGTTTTCAAAGCGCAGAGTTTTGGTTAGCTTTAAGACGCACGCTTTGATACACACGGCTTCTCGCTGATGACTAAAAAGCAAGCGCTGGGGTGAATCGGTGTGAAACGGGCCCGTCGTCTGCATGGTGGCGCCACGCTGAAACGCTGCCTATAAATCAGATTTTTAGAAGGAAATAAGAGGGGGAAAAAAGAACACTGTGAAACTTTCGCTTCTTTTTCATATTAAACCAATTGCAAATACTGTGCATATGTAAAGTCAGCACCTTGCAGCACACCTGCAGATTAACGTGAGGACAGATAATTGTCCTATAATGAATTCAGTGATCTGTTTTAAAAGGTCAGTGTTAAGGATGTTATATGCATAAGGACTTCATTTCATCCAAAACAAATCCCACTGACAACAACAAACATTCAGTGATAGCAATGAGCTTAGATACTAAACATCATAGAGGTTGTTGTGTGCACACTGCCCCCTTCTGTTATCAAAAGCAGGCCAGGCTGCCAGTACATCTTAAACATAAAAACAAAAGTACAGCAGTGTCTCTATTAGGCTGACAGTGGGGCCGACCCATATTGCTAAGCAATCTTGCAGTTGTTCTATTCATGCACCCTTTTTATTATTCATCACCACTATTTTGATGAAAATGTAAATATTTAATAGGGCATGTATTGTTTATTTAGAAAGGTTTGAACTTTTAAAATGGAGAATGTATCATTAGAATGAGCACCCCCCTCACCAAAAAAACATATATATATATATATATATATATATATATATATATATATATATATATATATATATATATATATATATATATATATATATATATATATATATATGTATATATATATATATATATATATATATATATATATATATACAGTATATATTTACATTTCTGACAAGTATTGTAAATGTGATTTGGTTATCATTTCAATTGGAAAATGGTGTTTTCCCCAGGGTGTTTCTTTCCCCACAGTGTTCAAGCAACATCCTTTTGTGCACACTATTTACCCCTGTATCGCTTCGGGCTAATGTCTCAATAATTTTCACTCCTTTTCTCAGGTCCTTCCCACAAAGGACTTAACTAATGATCCATGGACAAAATGAAGCATTTAAATTTATTCATTAATCATTCATCTCCAGCTCATTGAAAATGCTAAACTTCCACAAAATTAAGATTGAATATTGAAAAGTGATTGAGGTAGACAGCCTTCAGAGCGACGGAGAGTGCGGGCGGGGGGGTTTTATCTAGAACCAGAGCGGAACCTCTGCACACACATCGGTGGTCAAGGTGTGCTAAGTGCTAGTTAAGGTCACCGGCTTTCACTAGTTGTAATTGGATCTAAAAGGAATCTGGAGAAGCGTAGAATTTCTGTCAACACTGCCTGTAATTATTCTCTTTTCCAATTAATGGTGACATAGATTAATTATCTGATGAGGCAAAGCCAATTGCAATCATTCACCCAGCTAAAATTAGATCAGTCCTGACAGCAGCATGAAAGTCACCTGTTTCATTGTTATGGATCTGCAGCGAGTAAAAGAGTGGGGTGTAGGAAAGGTCGTGGAGAGATAGTGAAGCGTGATATAAGTAAGTTGTCTGGTACAGGTGAATGTCCCACTCTTTGAACTGAAGACATTTACTTGTCGGGTTTGGCCGTGTCCACGCTGGATTGTTTGTCCATGTCACCGGTGGTAGTAGAGCCCAAAGTAGAGATGACTCCTGTTTGAAAGCATAACAAAACAATTAAAAGAAGTGGAAAAAGGACATTATAGTATCAGTGTCCTAGTCACATATTATTTTTTTGTGGGGAAGGAGAACAAGAGGCTCTTGGTCAACCATATCCAGGTTCAGTGCTCTTCTCTTCCTCAGCATGCAGTTTTTCTATTAAACTGCTTGGCACTGTCAACCAGCTTGGGAATCTGAGCAGGCGCAGTCATGCAGAAATTCTCTGACTAACAATTATATCAGAAACAGGATCTTGGATTACTGTCCTCGGGGACTGGGCCAGTGGGCGTCTGCTCCAATCATTACTGGCCATTCAACAAGGCTCTGCACTGCTCTCCACTGTTAGCCATTGTCAATTATGCCATCCCTGGTGTAAACCCCACGGAACACAAAGCTGAACTGCCAGTTCCGGCTGTAGTGTAGCAGGCTGACAGCCCACCGCATCCCCCCCCGGTCCCCCTCCCACTTACCACCACATGCCCTGCCATCTTGAGGTTTGTGAGCATCCTTCACTTTAGGCTGCTTTTTAAGCAAACCACCGCTTGCATCAAGCTTGCCATAGCCTGACCTTCCTGCTGCCTAGCTGGTGGGGGTCAAGTGGACATGATGGGTCAGTGAAAAAAACCCCACAGGATTGAGCTATCAGTTATTGATTTCTTAATTATAAACTGGAAAATAACAAGGTTACTCGATGCCTCGCTCACTTAAAGCAAATTACGAACTCAGGCCGATCCCTGATATATTGTGACAATCCTTCCAACTGTGAATTTATAAATCTAATTTTCGTATAGACTATACTTTTTGGAGGCTGGCCGCATTAAGCTGGACTGCTCACAAGGAGCCTGTTTTAAAGTGAGTGCTGCCTGCTCTGGTGGGCCCAGCGCTGAGCTGTGACGGGTGACGGTGCGCTTGAATACACCGGCTCTTTTGTCCTTCACACTCTGCAGCTCGCTGATAGCTCCTCCCTCTACCATCGCCCACCCTTCCCCGCCTGGAGCTGTGATCTGCCGTGAAGAGGGGCCGGGCCAATGAGAAATGGCTGCTCCCGGTAATGTCCGTAGAAGACCCATCAAAGAGCATGTCAGCAGTGCACGGAGGTGGGCCACTTTACAGTATTTTTACCAGGTTATCCCCTGGACAGCCTCTAATCAAATCTTAACATATTTTGCCTCCAGCATAGCTGATAAATCAGCTCAATACTGATGCTGAATAACAACAGGAGAATATAAATTTAATTTTGTGACGCTGTTTAAGCAGGAGTAGTAAAAAAATTGGCCTTTTCCTTTATGCACTCCGGCTACCTGGCGCTGCAGTAACGCTGGACAGAAAAGATTCATCACTGTCCCTCTGTCCGCTATGACCTCATCGCACATCAAAGTGCAGATTAGACGCTGATTATCCTCTAATTGAAGATCCTTACGTTTTAACCTTGCGGAATGTTCATAGACTTATCTGCAAGACAGGACAGACGGCTATTTTGACTAAGAAACAAGGGTCAACAAGGGTTTATTTATTTATTTATTTTTTTAATAATTTTTATTATTTACTTACTTTATTTTATTTTATTTTATTTATTTATTTATTTGTATTTGTTATTTTTAATTTAATTTAATTTGATTTGTATTTTATTTTATTTTATTTTATTTTATTATTATTATTATTTTTTTTAAAATTATTATTATTATTTTTGTTTAATCTTATTATTTATTTGTGTGTGGCGTCGCACGGGTCTCGCTTCCTGTTGGGTGGGGTCCGTGCCCGTGTGGCCCGACCTTGCGCTGTGGGGTCTCTGTTGGCGACTTGATGTGGTGGCGGCGCGGCGCCCGTGTCTGGTCTGGATGCTGTGTCTCAGTTGTTTGGGCGGTGGCGTGTTTGTGCGGGTTTGGGTTGGGGTGGTGGGGTCTTTTGGTGGTGGGGGGGGGTGTTGGTGTCTCTTATTTGCGTGTTGGCGTTTGGGCTGGCCGGCGGGCTGGCGCTGGCTGGTCTCCGTGATCCTGTTGGCGTGTGGTTGCCGGTCGCGTTTTTTTTTTATCGCTTTGATTTGATTGGGTGGTGCTGGCCGTCTGGGGGTGTTGTGGCTGCTGTTTCTGCTGCCGTTTGTTTGTGGTGTGGGCGCCCGTGGCTGCTGGGTCTGGTGCACGGGGGTGGCTGATGTTGTGACTGGTGGCATTGCGCGCGCGCGTGGTGGTTGTCGGGGCTGAGAAACTGTGTGTATATATGTGTATGTGTGTGTATGTATGTATGTATGTATGTATGTATGTATGTATGCATGTATGTATGTATGTATGTATGTATGTATGTATGTATGTATGTATATATATGTGTGTGTATGTGTACATGTGTATGTGTATGTATATAGATATGTATGTATATTTCTGGGGGTACGTTCTGGGCCTGCCTGTCGGGTGGGGGTCGGCGCCTCAGGCTACTGCATCTGGACTGCGTGTCTGGAGCTCCTGGGTCCCACCGTCCATCCCTTCCGGGTGCCCATCTTGGTTGGGGCCTGGTGGGTCTGGTCCCTGCGTCTACTGTGGTAGCTTGGTGCTGCAGGGTATTCCGGGGTGCTGCGAGTCGGCCAGTTGTTGGGGTAGCGACCTTGTGGGTCAGCATGTCTGTGATCTTCTTTTAATTCTTTTTTTTTTTTTTAAATAGATGTAATTATTTATTTATTCTTATTTTTTAATATATTTTATTAATATTATTATTATTATTATTATTATTTATTTATTTATTTTATTTATTTATTTTCCCCTACCTCAGGGGGGGGACTCGGCGGGGCGGTTGCTGGTTGTTCCATCTGCATCGTTGGGGTCCCTGCGGGTGGGGTGGGTGGTTCCCGTGGCCCCGTGCTGGGTGGTCCTGTGGCGGCCGGCTTGGGTGGGGTGGCCGTGGGCTGGCCTCGCCGCGCTCTCCGGGGGTGGGGGTGGGCTCGTGGGGGCCCGGTTGCCGGTGGGGCGGGGGCGGTCTTCCCGTTCGGTTGCGGGGGGCCTCCGGGCCCCTCGGGCGGGGCGTCCCGCCTTTCTGTCCGTGTGGGGTGTGGTCTCTCGCTGGCTTGGGGTCTGGCTGCCCCCTGCTTTTCTCGTGCCTTGTCCTCTGCCGGGTGCGTCTGTCTGCGGCCTGCTGCTGGCCCTTGTGGGCGGCGCGGTGGGCCAGGCTCTGGGGTTCCTGTTGCTGTCCGGCTTGGCTGCGTGGGGGCGGTGGTCCCTGGTTCTCTGGGCACCACACCTACTGTTTGTGGGATGGGCTCTCGGGAAGGCTGGGGTCGTACTCTGGCTCCCGCACACACTGGGAGTCAAATGTATTGTACATGCAAATTCACATATACTCACATACATACATACACACATACATAGGTACCTACGCTCCCACATACATATACAGTACATATTTACACACTCAAAGTTCTTACATCCACACGCACGCTCATTATACAAACATACTGTATACACAAAAATCCAGGGAACTTGGAGCGCCAACTGTAAAATCTACATCAAGCTGAATGGAGGTCCAGAAGCAAGAGTAATTGTTGTCCATGACATCAAGGACCTGGACAATTTTTAAAGTTGAAACAGCTTCCACAAAAACGATAATAATGGACTTTGACAGAAAACAAACACCCAGAATCGACACTACTATGTTTCAAGGGACGACTAAACAAGAGGACCTACATTCAGGATTGCATCCACCTACACTTATAGAGATTATTGAAACATCAAAGATTGTTGAACAAGAAAATATGGAACTAAAAAATTTCTGCAACAAAGATCACAAAAACCAGGATTTGGAAAATGATATGGATCCAGATACAATTTTTTTCTCCCACATCAGTAATAATTGTTTTTATTATACAGATGATCAATATAATAGCAACATTGAATGTGATAACAAATTGTCAATTACACATTTTAATAGCAGAAGCTTGTATGCAAATTACAACATGTCAGGACTGGGTCTGTGGCGTGGTTTGTTCTCCCGTGGTGCAAAGGAAAATTGGCGCGTGCGAGGCGTGAATTTAAATACATGTTTATTTAACAATAAAAAAGAAATAAACAAAAGGCGCTCACAGAGGAGGTAACAAACTTGGCTATGAAACAAAAGACATGCATGTGGGCACAAAAACTATGAACAATAAACACAAACTTACTTGACATAGAGAACTGTGACACGACATGAAGCAGAGTGCTGAATGTGTGAGGACGCCAGGACGAACAACAGGAAAACAATGGACTTAAATAACACAGACATGATTAAAGACAGGTGCGTGAGTCGTGAGGACTGGTGAAAACTAATGGGTTGCTATGGTGACAAACAAGAGTGCACAATGAGTCCAAACGTGGAACAGGTGAAACTAATGGGTAACCATGGAAACAAGACAAGGGAATGAAAAGCAGGAACTAAAAAGAGTCCAAAACCCAAGTAGAACATAACTTAAACAAAACATGATCACACAGATGCGACAGAGCCCCTCCCTTAAGGACATATACCAGATGTCCACAAAAATAAAAACAAAACAATGATCAATAGTAATGGGAGGGCGGGAGGGGGACATGGCGGTGGGTTGCCAGACGACGTGTCCCCGTATCCACCGGGGCATAATCAGGTGGCGGCGACGTGTAGACCACCGCTGTAACTGACGAGGTGGGCGACCCGGGAATGGCCATATCCATGGCCAATGAGGTGGCCGCACTTGGCGTGGCGGCCGAACAGGTAGTGGCCACATCCGTGGCCGATGAGGAGGTCGGCGTACCTGGCGTGGCGGACGCCCATGGACTGGCCACATCCATGGCCGACGAGAAGGCAGGCGCTTCGTCGACGTGGCAGACGCAGATGACGAAGCTTGGCGTGGTGCGTCGGGCGGCAAAGCTTGGCGTGGCGTGTCCTGGCAGCGTGGGTCTTGGTCTTGGCAGCGTTGGTCTTGGCAGTCTTGGTCTTGGCGTGGTGTGTCTTGGACTTGGTCTTGGCGTGGTGGGTCTTGGCGTGGTGGGTCTTGGACTTGGTCTTGGCGTGAGGGGTCTTGGTCTTGGCGTGAGGGGTCTTGGACTTGGTCTTGGCTTGAGGGGTCTTGGACTTGGTCTTGGCGAGGGTCTGGGTCTTGGTCTTGGCGTGGTTGGTCTTGGCGTGGTTGGTCTTGGCGTGGTTGGTCTTGGCGTGGTTGGTCTTGGCGTGGCGGTGCTTGGCGTGGCGGTGCTTGGACTTGGTCTTGGCGTGGCGTTGCTTGGACTTGGTCTTGGCGTGGCGGTGCTTGGTTTTGTCGTGGAGCTGCGACTGGCGGCACTGGGCGTCGTGGAGCTGCGGCTGGCGGCACTGGGCGTCGTGGAGCTGCGACTGGCGGCACTGGGCGTCGTGGAGCTGCAACTGGCGGCACTGGGCGTCGTGGAGCTGCGACTGGCGGCACTGGGCGTCGTGAAGCTGCGACTGGGGGCACTTGGCGTCGTGGAGCTGCGACTGGCGGCACTTGGCGTCGTGGAGCTGCGACTGGCGGCACTTGGCGTCGTGGAGCTGCGACTGGCGGCACTTGGCGTCGTGGAGCTGCGACTGGCGGCACTTGGCGGCGTGGAGCTGCGACTGGCGGCACTTGGCGGCGTGGAGCAGGTAGCAGCACTTGGCGTGGAGCTACCACGGGTGGCGCTTGGCGTGGAGCTGCGACTGGCGGCGTTTGGCGTGGAGCAGGTACTGGCGGCGCTTGGCGTGGAGCAGGTACTGGCGGCGCTTGGCGTGGAGCAGGTACTGGCGGCGCTTGGCGTGGAGCAGGTACTGGCGGCACTTGGCGTGGTGGGGCTTGGCGTGGAGCTGGGCGTGGAGCAGGTGGAGGTGGCCTAGCTGGAGGTTGCGGCTTGGCAGGCCGAAAGACCGGTGGTGGTGACCGAACCGGAGGTTGCGGCTTAGCAGGCCGAAAGACTGGTGGTGGTGGTCGTGCTGGAGGCTGTGGCTTGGCGTGACGAAAAACTGGTGGTGGTGGTGGTCGTGCTGGAGGCTGTGGCTTGGCGTGACGAAAAGCGACCCCACCTGAACAGTCCCCAGCCCTAGCCCCCCCCCCTCAAGGAGCGGATCCCAGACGCGCTCCCTGTGGTCTGGAACCGTCTTTTGGGGTGGGTGGAGGGAGGTCAGGGGGGGGCAGAATCTTCCCCTCCAAACTGTCCAAAATGTCCTTTTTTTTCTACATGTGATTGAGTGGGTGAAAAAAAAGAAACCTGTTGTGACATGGGCGTGGCTTGAGTCTTGGGGGGCGGGGCATGAAATTTGGGTGGCTTGGCTTGACATGCTCTTATTTCTAAAAACATGTCTTGGTAATGTCTTATCATGTCTTTAAAGTCTTTTGCTGGAGGTGAGGGATCACAAGAAAAAGTCTTGAAAAAAAAATCCTGGTCTGTGATGTCATCAGGGTGACGCCGGGCTGCCTGTGGCTTGCTTCCGCCCGGAGGGGGAGGGGCTTGTGGGAGGGGCTTGTGGGAGCGGCGTGTCCTGCCGGCTCGCGGAAGTCTTCCCTCGTCCTTGGCGACGCTTTCGGGACGGGAACGACGCGCCGATTGGCACCAGCTTGCCTCCATTCCCCCACATCATCCCCCTGCGCTCCTTGGGGGGAAAGCGCAGCGTCTCGATCTCCATGGCGCGCAGCACCTCCCAAGAAGCCTCATCCAAACTGACCAACTTTCTTGCGGGAGAATTTTTCTTCTGGCGTCCTACTGACAGGACTGGGTCTGTAGCGTGGTTTGTTCTCCCGTGGTGCAAAGGAAAATTGGCGCATGCGAGGCGTGAATTTAAATACATGTTTGTTTAACAATAAAAAAGAAATAAACAAAAGGCGCTCACAGAGGAGGTAACAAACTTGGCTATGAAACAAAAGACATGCACGTGGGCACAAAAACTATGAACAATAAACACAAACTTACTTGACATAGAGAACTGTGACACGACATGAAGCAGAGTGCTGAATGTGTGAGGACGCCAGGACGAACAACAGGAAAACAATGGACTTAAATAACACAGACATGATTAAAGACAGGTGCGTGAGTCGTGAGGACTGGTGAAAACTAATGGGTTGCTATGGTGACAAACAAGAGTGCACAATGAGTCCAAACGTGGAACAGGTGAAACTAATGGGTAACCATGGAAACAAGACAAGGGAATGAAAAGCAGGAACTAAAAAGAGTCCAAAACCAAGTAGAACATAACTTAAACAAAACATGATCACACAGATGCGACACAACAACATTAAGAACTTTTTGGAACACATCAACGAACCCTTCAAAGTGATTGCTGTCACAGAAACATGGATTGATGATAAAAAAGGAATAGATTTTGATCTGGAGGGATATGAACTAAACTACATCAACAGAACCAACTAAAGTGGAGGAGGAGTAGCTGTGTACGTGATGAAGAACCTGAACTACAAAGTGGTAAAAAACATGTCATTTGCTATAGATAATATCTTAGAATGTATAACCATTGAAATATGTCTGGAAAAAAGCAAAAACATTTTCATTAGTTGTATATATAGATCACCTAAGTCAAGTATAGAAACATTTGAAGAATGGATCAAGGCAACTTACATGGACAATGGTCAAAGAATAATGTTCCTATGTGGTGACTTTAATATTGATTTATTGAACCCTAACAAGCAAAAGTCTATTGATGACTTCATTGATACAATGTACAGCATCAGTTTATATCCTAAAATCACAAAGCCAAGCAGAATCACAGGACACTGTGCCACGCTTATTGATAATATTTTTACCAATGATTTTGATAATAACACTACAAGTGGTCTACTTATAACCGACATTAGTGATCATCTGCCAGTTTTTACAATATATGATGGAAACTACAAGAAGAACATGGAAGACAAAAGGACATTTTGAAGTCTGTGCACAGAGAAGAGGATGATTGCCTTCAAAATTGAGCTACAAAAGCAAGATTGGGACAATGTGTACAATGAAAAAGAGGTTGATGAAGCATATGAACATTTCTTATACAAGTTCATAATACTTTTTGACAAACATTGTCCATGGATACAACTCAGTAATAAACAGAGAAAGAATAATCAACCATGGATGACAAAAGGATTAAAAAATGCTTGTATGAAGAAGAATACACTATATAGGAAATTTATAGCACAAAAAACTGCAGAGGCAGAAATTAAGTACAAAAAGTATAAAAACAAGTTAACAGACATACTACGATCATGTAGAAAAGAATATTACAGTGAATTATTGGATAGGAACAAAAATCACATGAGAGCAACATGGGGCATCCTTAATAACATTATTAAAAATGGCACAAAGAGGGACTACCCCCAATACTTCTTAGATGGAAATTTAAAAAAAATGACAACATAAAGGAAGAAGTTGAAAGCTTCAATAATTATTTTGTAACTACTGGACCAAAATTGGAAGAAAGGATTCCAGACCCAGTTTCAATCGAGGACTATAATGATACCATAGAGCGAAATCCCAACTCCATGTTCCTCAGTAATGTGACACAGGAGGAAATAGTTACAATCGTGAAAAAATGTAAATCTAAGACTTCAACTGATTGTAACGGAATTGATATGGAAACGATAAAAAAGGTTATAGAAGAGATCTCAGGACCATTAATGTATATTAGTAACCTATCATTTCAAACAGGTACATTTCCAAACAAAATGAAAATAGCTAAAGTTGCACCAATTTATAAGACTGGAGACAAACATCAATTTACAAATTATAGACCTGTTTCTTTACTTCCACACTTTTCTAAAATCATTGAAAAACTGTTCAATAACAGATTAGAGAGTTTCATAAATAAAAATAGAATACTCAAAGAGAACCAATATGGATACAGAGCTAATGTTTCAACTTCAATGGCTTTAATTGAAATTACAGAAGAAATTACCAATGCAAGATAGTAAAAAATGTGCAGCAGCAGTGTTCATGGACCTAACTAAAGCATTTGACACTATTAATCACAATATTTTAATCAAAAAACTAGAACGATATGGCATCAGAGGGTTAGTCTTAAACTGGATAAGAAGTTATCTAACGAACAGGAAACAATACGTGAAGCTAGGCGAACACACGTCTACAACGCTAAATATATCCTGTGGTGTACCTCAGGGATCAATACTAGGACCTAAATTATTCAATCTCTATATAAATGACATTTGTAAAGTTACAAAAGATTTAAAGTTAGTACTATTTGCGGATGATACAACAGCGTTTTGTTCAGCTGAACAAACTATAACCTGCTACCCAAGAATATACAACAATTCTTCTCAAAAAAAGAGGAGAAATATAATTTTAGAGAAAAATTTAATTTAAAACATTTGTACGCACGTACAACACTTAAGACCTTCAGTATATCAGTATGTGGAATTCAATTATGGAATGGATTAAGCAAAGCAATCAAACAATGTACTAATATGATCCACTTCAAGAAACTCTTCAAACTTAAAGTGTTTACAATGTACAAAGAAGAAGAACCATGATAAACATTCTGAATTTATTTAATTCATCCATTCTTTCACTCTCAAAATAATCTTACTTATCTCATCATATGAAATGTAACTTACTTCACCAATTATTATTTATCTATTTATTTTTATTGTGATTACTTATGGAGTACATTGTGAATAATTTGAGAACAGGAAGTGAACAAAAAAGTTTAGCAACTGTTATGTAAAAGAAAAGGGGTAGGATTAAATAAGCTCTGCTTCTTCCTACTCCTTTTCGAACATGTTGAAAAGAGAAACTGGAAATTGTGATGTATCATGTTGTATGCTTTCATGTTCGAAATAAACTCAAACTCAAACTCAACTCAAACACATACTGTACATGTACACTCACTGTACAAACACACACATACACATACTGTACATATACATTCACTGTACAAACACACATACATATACTGTACATATACATTCACTGTACAAACACACATATACACATACTGTACATATACATTCACTGTACAAACACACATACTGTATACACATACTGTACATATACATTCACTGTACAAACACACACATTCTATACATATACATTCACTGTACAAACACACATATACACATACTGTACATATACATTCACTGTACAAGCACACATATACACATACTGTACATATACAAGTACATATGCACACATACACTCATGCACATAATCACGTTTCATCAAACATATATTAACGTTGTTGCCCTAGGGTAAACTGGGTATAACACATGGCACACTGACAAAGCTTAACCTATTGTTACTATAACAATCTACAAGGTTAATGTAAGTTGCTTCTCTTTCTTCCCCTCCATTTTTCTGCATTGTTTCGTATCTCAAGTTATCATTACGTATATGTATTGTTGCATTTGGACAATTGTATTGTTGATAATAAAGGAAAAGTATTGGTATTGTTTATTATCAATAACACTATTTCTATTGGTATTCATATTGCTCCATTTTTAGTGTAATAATGCTCATTGTCATTTCTGTATTATTTTTTATTTTCGCTAACTGCTTATTTGCTATTACTTTTACCATCATATTTGTACATGTCATATTTGCTGATGTTGCGCTGTTGTTGTTGTTGTTGTTGTTGTGTTTGCTGTTGTTGTTTTTGTCTCTCTGTCTAATCCCCCTCTTGTCCCCACAATTCCCCCCTCTGTCTTCCTTTTTTTCTCTTTCTATCCCCTCCTGCTCCGGCCCGGCTGCACCAAATGATAATATAAATACATTTAATAAAGTCAAAATACAAATAAGGCAACAAGAGAAGTATCCTACACTTCTCTTTTGTAAAGTAAATCTGAACAGCCGATATGGGCATCTACATCTACTATATGATTTGCCTGAGAAGCTGAGCAGGACAAAAAAAAAAAAAAGAAACAAGGGTCAGGTAACATAGACAAGTGGTCCCCAACCTTTTTTTCACCACGGACCGGTTTAATGTAGGCATTATTTTCAGGGACCGGCCTTCCACTTGTGCCAGAGAAATACAGCAAAAATAAGTGAATGAAATCGCTAAATTGTTTCTTTGCAATGAGATCCCCTGCAGGTTACAATCAACCTGCTGGGGACTGCAGATGGAAATCATCCTTTGGCTACAATCTGTCACATCTGTATTTTATATGTTCATTGATGTGCATTGTATTATGTCACAAAGTTATAACAAATGGCAGCTTCCTATGAGGAGTTTTATTGTACATCTATAAACAAGCTTATTGGTGTGTCTAGTAGGACAGGCGAAAGTTAAGTCGGACAAAATGTAGTCGTTTACAAATTATTTAATGTTTCTGTGCGGTCCGGTAGCAAATGCGTCACGGAACGGTACCGGTCCCCGGACCGGTGGTTGGGGACCATTGGCATAGACAACCAATCCTTAGACTAAAATGAACCCATTCTTAACAGCAGCGAAATTTCTGAATTGTGTGCATACTTTGATATGCTGTGATCTTTGTTATGTTATTGGGTATTTCTTCAAGAAGATTGAGAATATTTGTGATGCAGCAATGACGCCACTGAATTGCCCTAAAGCTCTTCAACATCAGATTTCTCTGATGTCATCGCTATTCTGCTTAGAGCCCTTAGTGGGCATATTTCCCCACTGTGGTTTATTTCTATGCAGTCGCGGTTGTAGCTATACTATACCATACTTCACTGCGCAATTTATTAATTTTCTTCCGGCAGGGCCACCCTGTGCACTCGTACATAATACACATGCCAGAAACTGAAACTGTTTATATCGCAAGCAGTACACATAAAATGATGAAATAGCTCCATTTATCTTTGGCATGTTTCTCCTCTTATTTGGTTTCTTTTACTGTGCAACCGATTTTTTCTTTTTCATTATTTGCTGACACTTAAACTTATCATCCTTCACTGTCGACACCTTACCAAGCAGTCAACACGAAACCAACTCATCCAGACTTACAATAAGGGCCATTCCAGGCTCCCCCAACCCAATTATAAAATGTGTTCACACTTTTCGATTTATGTGAAAAATTGTTTATACTTTTTTAATTAAACTTTAATTTAATTTGATGCACGTTTTGTACTTATATGAATTAATGGGAAATAAATGTGTTCAAAAATGATTTTTTTTGTAACATCATTGAAACATCTATAAACCTCGCTTGTCCTCAAAATTCTACAGACAATACCCCCATAATAACAATGTGAAAGTTTTTTTTAAAGAAAATTAGCAAATTTATTGCAAATAAAAAACGAAACAAATCTCATTTAGATATGTATTCACTCACAGCCTTTGCTCAATACTTTGTTTATGCACCTTTGGAAGAAATTACAGCCTCAAGTATTTTTGAATATGATGCCACAAGCTTGGCACACCTACAGTATATTTGGGCAATTTTGTCCATTCCTCTTTGCAGCACCCCTCAAGCTCCATCAGGTTGGATGAAGCATTGATCTTTATCCAAGATATCTCTGTACATTGCTGCATTTATCGTTCCGTCTATCCTGACTAGTCTCCCAGTTCTTACACCTTGCCTGATGATGAGCAGTACCTGGTTTTCCACAAATATGATACCTGGCATTCACACCAAAGAGTTCAATCTTTGTCTCATCAGACCAGATACTTTTGTTGCTCATGGTCTGAGAGTCTTTCAGGTGCATTTTGGCAAACTTTTTACTAAGAAATGGCTTCTGTCTGGCCACTGTACACACAGACCTGAATGGTGGATTGCTGCAGAGATGGCGTGTCAAACGTATGGCCCAAGGTCGGACCAGGCCCGCGAACAGGTTTTATCCGGCCCGTGGGATGAGTTTGCCATGTATAAAAATTTACCTGAAAATTTTGAATGAAAGAAACAGCTGTTCTAAATGTGTCCACTGGATGTCACAATAATAATTCTTTGTATCTTTGTAAATGATGTGAACAAAATAAACCACATGATGTTAGTACATCAGTTGAGGAAAATGATAAAACTACATAAATAACATATTAAAGAAGAAGTGTTTGAGAGAAGAGAGACAGAGGCCTCGCATTGACTACTTTCTACGAAAAGAGTCAAATCAGTCGAATGAAGTACAGCAACTGGACGCAAACCACAGCTTGCAGTACATCAGTACCAATGTCACGGAGGAAGCAAACACAGAGCTCATGACAACGACGGTAGAACCGACCCAACCTCCTAGACCTGCAGTCGAAAGGAGACTAGCAGGGATTAGACTGCATGTGAAGTGGCCCGGTGTCGTGGATAAGAAACTGTGGGAAACAATCAATACTGACCTGGCCCTGTCCCTCAAACAACTACAAGGGACAGTGGAAAAGAAGTTGGAGAGAATGGGGGACATTATCTATCAATATGGGTCAGAACGCTTCGGAGTGCAAGTAAGGAAAGGTGGAAAAAACGTCTCAACCGCACCAGTTTCTAGGAGGCAACATGAGATCAGGCGCCTCGTCCTTGAAAGGAGACAACTTAGGAAACAGTGGAGAAAAGCCTCTGGAGTGGAAAGGGAAGGCATAAATGTGCTCCAAGTCGACATTAAAACCCGACTGGCATCCCTCCGCAGAGCAGAGAACCTACGGAAACGTAGAAGGAAGAAAGAACAAACTAGAACACGGTTCTATAAAGATCCCTTCAAGTTCCTCAAAAGTATCTTCGCAAAGGAAAAAAGTGGAGCCCTTAAAACAACAAAGGCAGACCTGGAAGATCACCTGAAAGCAACGCACTCTGACCCAAGGCGCTATGAATGTCTCACCATCCCTTCAGATATCCCGCCGATTGACCCTCCCGAACATCATATGCCTATCGGCCCTCCAACATGGAAAGAAGTGGAAAACACTGTGCGTCGAGCAAGATCTGCATCAGCCCCGGGGCCAAATGGAGTCCCATACAAGGTGTACAAGAACGCACCGGACATCCTGAGGTTTCTCTGGAGACTCATGAGAACAGCATGGCAAAAGAAGATGATACCCAAAATGTGGCGTAGGGCAGGAGGAGTCCTCATCCCAAAGGAGAAGGATGCAGAGAACATCAGCCAATTCCGTCCAATCTCCCTGCTAAACGTTGAGGGCAAAATCTTCTTCAGTGTCATTGCACAGAGGATGGGCGAGTATCTGCGAAGAAATAAGTACATCGATACATCTGTACAAAAGGCAGGTATATCAGGATTCTCTGGGTGCTCAGAACACTTCAGCATGATCTGGCACCAGATCCAAGTGGCAAAAGCGGAGAGAAAGGATCTCCACGTAGTCTTCCTGGACCTCGCCAACGCCTTTGGTTCGGTGCCCCATGAACTCCTGTGGTCTGCCTTCAACTTCTTCCACATACCGGACACCATCACAGCCCTAGTTAAATCCTACTTCCAGGACATGCAGTTCTGCTTCACAACCTCTGACTTTACCACCTCTTGGCAGCGCTTGGAGGTGGGCATCATGGCGGGATGCACTATTTCACCCCTGGCATTCACGATGGCGATGGAGGTTATCATCCGCGCCTCAAAGTGGGTGGTAGGCGGTCAGCGGGTTGACTCTGGCGAGCGCCTTCCCCCACTCAGAGCTTACATGGACGATATTACAACGTTGACCACCACCGTCCCATGCACCAGGAGGCTTCTCAGAAAACTGGAAGAGAACATCAGTTGGGCCCGTATGAAGATCAAACCATCCAAGTCACGAAGCATCTCAATTGTGAAGGGAGTGCTCTCGGACCTGAAATTCTTCATCGGAGATGACCCAATCCCAACAGTGTCTGAGCAGCCTGTAAAGAGCCTTGGCAGGTGGTATGATGCAAGCCTGAAGGACAAAGACCAGGTGCAACAACTACGTAAGGATATCAGCAGCGGCCTACAGTCCATCGATAACACCCAACTGCCTGGAAAGTTAAAGGCCTGGTGCCTTCAGTTCGGACTCCTACCCAGGATACTGTGGCCCCTCGCAGTTTATGAGGTCCCAATCTCGACTGTAGAGAAGTTGGAAAGAGGAGTCACAGGCTACATCAAAAAATGGCTCGGAGTTCCACGATGCCTTACCACCATAGGCCTCTACGGAGATGGCATCCTCAAGCTGCCCCTCACCAGTCTCACAGAGGAGTTCAAGTGTGCAAAAACAAGACTCCAGATGACACTGAATGAATCCAGAGACTTGGTAGTGAGCAACAATGCACCAACCTTGGCGACAGGGCGTAAATGGAGACCAGCCAAAGCAGTGGAAGAAGCAACAGCAGCCCTCAGACATGCTGACATTGTGGGCTATGTCCAGCAAGGAAGAGGAGGCTTTGGGCTAACAGCTACCCGCCCGGCTTGGAGTAAGGCCACAGCACCAGAACGGAGGAAGATGGTGGTGGACGAAGTACACCGCCAGGAAGAGGCTGCAAGATGGGCCAAGGCAGTCTCTTTGGGCAAACAGGGTCAGTGGACGAGATGGGACAGTGTGGAGAGGAGGAAGATCAGCTGGAAGGATATGTGGGCCATGGAAGCTAGGCAGTTGAGCTTTGTCATCAGAGCTACATATGACATCCTTCCAACACCAGTTAACCTTCACCAGTGGTTCGGCGAAGACCCGGTGTGTGCCCTTTGTTCCATGCCAGCCACCCTCAAGCACATTCTCACAGGGTGCAAAACCAGTCTCACCCAAGGACGTTACACCTGGCGTCACAATCAAGTCCTAAAGACCCTTGCGTCCACCCTGGAGGACAAACGAGTAACCATCAACTCCCTACCACCACCAGCAGCCAACCACCAGCAGACCATTACCTTTGTCCGCGAAGGGGCTAAGGTAGTCAGGAGCGGCTCCATACCACCTGAGCGAGGCCAGCTATGCTTAGCCCGCGACTGGAGGATGCTGGTTGATCTTGGCCGGCAGCTTGCGTTTCCTCCGGAGATTGCTGTGACCACCCTGAGACCGGACGTGGTGCTCTGGTCCCCTTCACAAAAAAAGGTTTTCATCATCGAGCTTACAGTACCCTGGGAGGACTCAGTGGATGAGGCTTATGAGCGAAAACACCAACGCTATGCCGAGCTTGCAGCTGAAGCACAACATCGTGGCTGGAACACTGAGGTCCGTCCAGTGGAGGTGGGCTGCAGAGGCTTTGTGGCGAGATCTACCACCAAATTGCTTGTAGACCTGGGAGTCCGAGGCCAACGCCTGCGTATAGCCATCAAAGCTGCATCGGAGGCAGCCGAAAGAGGCAGCCAGTGGCTGTTCATGAGGAGGAAAGACCCCTGTTGGGCCCCCAAGTAGCAAGCCAGGAGGTATGCGGTCAGCTTAGGCTTGACTCAGGGAAAAGGACGCCCCTGCCATGCATAGTCCCATGAGAAGTCTGCTGTTCAACACCAAGCGACTCATGCTTAATTGGGATTGACGCAAGCCCTGGGCCGATCACCCTGTGGCTGGCCACCCCTGGAGAGGGCGTCTAGTGATAAGGCCGAAACGCCCAGTGACCCAGGGGCACACTACTGATGATGCGTCCAAATTGCAAAACACCCATCCACCATTTCACCAGCCATCACCAAACACTCTCAAGTATGTGCCAGCACAAAGGAATTTTACAACTTATCCTGTGTTTTTGTAAACCAAACTTATAATTTGATTTGGGGATAATTTTTTTTATCTTGATAGATTAAAAATTAACACCAATGACTTGACTGATAAACATTATCACATAATTAATTCATAAAATGTAAATAACGACAAATAAAGATAGAATACACCAAAACCGCAACATGTAAGTGTAAAAAACAACAACAATGTTATGCTTTGTACATTTTCAGAATGTGCTTGTTCTATTTCTAAACAAGGAAAACTATCTGAAGTTGTCTTTATTTTTAAGTTATCGTGCCGTGATTTTACCATTCCGGCCCACTTGGGAGTAGACTTTTCTCCATGTGGCCCCCGATCTAAAATTACTTTGACACCCCTGTTCTAGAGGGTTCTCCTCTCTCCACAGAGGAATGCTGTAGCTCTGACATAGTGACCATCGGGTTCTTGGTCACCTCCCTGACTAGACTAATAGGAATACAGCAATTTACAGAGAGATCCTGGATGAAAAGAAGAGGAATGTGCAAAGAGGAATGGGCGAAAACTGCCCAAAGATAGATGTGCCAAGCTTGTGAAGTGAAGTGAAGTGAATTATATTTATATAGCGCTTTTCTCAAGTGACTCAAAGCGCTTTACATTGTGAAACCCAATAACTAAGTTACATTTTTAAACCAGTGTGGGTGGCACTGGGAGCAGGTGGGTAAAGTGTCTTGCCCAAGGACACAACGGCAGTGACTAGGATGGCGGAAGCGGGGATCGAACCTGCAACCTTGAAGTTGCTGGCACGGCCGCTCTACCAACCGAGCTATACCGCCCCATTGTGGCATAGTATTCAAAAATAATTGAGGCTGTAATTGCTGCCAAAGATGCATCAACAAAGTATTGAGCAAAGGCTGTGAATACATGTATTTTTTTTTTCATTTCAAATACATTTGCAAACAGGTTTTCAAAAAAACTTCTCAAATTATCATTATGAGGAAATTTGAGAAGAAAAATTAATTTAGTCAAATTTGGAATAAGGCTGTAAAATTACAAACTATGGAAAAAGTGAATCACTGTGAATACTTTTCGGATGCACTGTATAATTAATGATTCGTACTTTGCGGAAATTCATTCATTGCGGTATTGTACGGAACCAATTAACAGCAATAAGCGATTTGATACATTCAATATTGGGACACAAATGCAATTTTATCGTCAGAATGTCATACACAAACATTTTTCAAATGTTTTACTTGAATGTATGACATATATTTGCTAGAAAAAAACCTGGTAACAAATCTATCTAAAGTCTTGACAGGGTTTATTTTGAAGCAAACCAGTTGGAGTCTCCTTACTCATCTTTGCGTTGCCTGATCACTGAACAAACCTACGCCGCTTCACATGATTTTTTTTGACAGCACTAATTATAATATATATTCAATATTCAATATTAAGAATGAAATCTGCTTTATTTCTAAGCAATGTATTTTACTTTTACACCTTCTGATTTAGCTTAGAGCTGAGGACAGGTGGGGAACTCACCCCCCTCACTACACCTAATGTAAGCAGTATGGCTGTACCGGTATCTCGTTTGTTGAGGCCGCCCATCCGACACACATATCCTGACCTGATGATTGCTGAGCACAAATAAATATGAATATTTTTCCCCCCTCGTCCCTGCGGCGCCCCTTAAGGGGTGTTCACACATTGCCTGTTTGGATGGCGATTCAGCAATTCTCCATGCTCCACCAAAGACCATATTAACAACAAACACAAAACCTGGTCATCTGTCACTCATCCGTCATGAACCCTGAGGAGTGGCGGTCTAAAATGGGGCGTGTTCGAAATACCTTTCGACGTGTAATTAACACTGCAATAATACGCCAGTCACATTTTCCTCCCAGACCTTCACGACGTAAAGATGGCAATTATACGGATGTAGCGGAGTTAAAAACGGAAATATCATAGGCTTATCAACGAGCTACAAGGAGGCACTGAGGTTTCTGCCTTTCGAGGAGATCCGTGACTCAACCGCGCCAATTTGTGTTGGCACTGTGTTCAAAACATGTTGAAAATGGCTTTTCGCCATTGTTAGGAAACCGGCAATGTGTGCATTTAGAGTATGCCGCCTTGGGCAACTGCCTATGTGATCCATAGCTAGAACCTCCACTGATCTTATGCAATGTTTCTAACACACGGCACATTGTGGGTACTCCTTTTGCCACTGTAACCATAACATAAAAGTGCTGAAGAATGGAATTGACTGTGGATTGGATTTTTTATGTTTTGGGATCTTTTCCAATGAAAATAGGTGAAACCAGTTTATTTTTTTGGGCTTTGCTGATATGTTGTGATGTATTAATCTCCCTCTTTGGCATTCTGCTTAAGTGAGTTACTATAGGAGGCAACATAGGTCTGGAATCAAAGTTGAATCCATATCTAGTGAATGGTGACAGTTGGCACCTTGCTTTACATGCATGTGTACAAATACCTGAGCTGGTTGTATTTTCTGGTCGGCTTCTTGACAAAGAGCCTGGCAGCAGTCCAGTTCAGCCTCGCTGTGGCGGCTACGTTGTCTGAAGTGTTTCACTGAAGCTTTGTGCATCCTCTTCTGCAACAAAGAAAGCTAGGGGGAGAGAAGGCAGAGAAAAGGAATTGGTAAGGCAGGAGAGGAAATTAATGGCAGTGTTCAAGAAGAATGATGGAGGGGAATAGAGAAAGCAGTCAATAGCCCATTCTGCAGTACACGGGCCTGACAGGAATTTCACAGTCTCTTGGTTTCTCTGCCCACTCGTGTGCACTCATCAGAATCCAGTCACATCTGGCTGCCAGGATGGGGGGTTAATTTTCTCTAAATGCTTCAGCAGTTTTGTTCTAGCTGAGGCAAACTCTGTGACTGCAAAGCTGATGAGTAAAATATTTCTACTTCACCCAGTTTAACTTTATACCAATCCCCTCAAGACATATTTTACACGTACACACAGAGCCATGAACCCCCCACCGAAAGCAGAAATTATTCCTAGCCTCTTGGAAAGAAATGCTGCTTGCTTTATTGTTTAAAGACAATTTCAAGCAAAGAGAGGTTTACATTCTGACTGATGACATGGCATCCTTACCTCACATTTACTCTACAAAGTTTATTAACATTGCTCAGCAATGTTTGTTCCAATGCAATGGCAAGTTAAGTGAATTAACCAAGTCATCAGCTCTTTCAGGAGACAATAACAGGAATGCTGTTTAGGGTGTAGCCTGTTTAAAGCTAAGAGCGAAGCACACTGGCGTGAACAAAGGAAATGCTTACATGGTCAATAGGGGAAAGAGAGTTTTTAATACGAGACAACAAACGTGCTTTTTAATTTACTGGATGATCACCGATTATCATTATCAATGGGATTTGAGCGCCTGCTTCCATGCAGCCTATCGTGGAGGTCTACATTGGTGTAGCTCAACTTTCATTTGGCTCAGAGGCAATATTATTGAACTGTAGCCACAAATGGGCGTTCTCGTACTGGTGGGGGTTCCCATTTTTTCTGACTGTAACGTCCCCTTCCTAACATCCACCCACAGCTTCAAAATAAGATCTTCAGTCTGTACCGGTTGCGTAGAAGCAACATAGAAATAATTAAGTAAACCATCTAAAGAACATTAGTCCAAGTAACGAATAGGTTGAGTTTAGGGCGAGGGAAAAGGGAAAGGCCGTAGTTACCTGTTATACTTTTATTTTGAAGGCCGGAATGTAGATTCAGTATGTGGCTTCAAGAAACTGGATGTTTTACATGGAACTGATGTTAAACAAATAAAGGCTTGCATTGTAGAACAAGCATTTTCCATCTGTATGAACCCACATACATACCAAATATGACAAATGAAGAAATAAACAATAGCCTGTTTACGAACATAATCTCTCATCAAATATTTTCTCTAATGTAGGAGAAACAACATCATATCTGGTAAGCGTTGCAAAGCTATACGCAATTGGTCGATGAAACGCTATCCAGAAACGCATATTAGGCGTTCTTGTGTCACGACCAAAACGCCCAGGCCGCAGCTGGACCCTTCTCGTTAGAGGCAGGTTGACAACCAGTATAAGTGTCTTTATTCATGCATGAACGTTGCACAAGCTTCCCGCTAAGTGGCAGCAGTGCTCAAAATAATCAACAGGCTGATCAGGAACTATGACAAGTTTACTGTACAAAGCCCTTGGGTTTACCGTAGGTAGTTCAGTTAGTATAGATGTTATAGGAAATTAATTCTCTCAAGTAAAAAAAAGCTCTTTGTCTTGAGTAAGTGCTAGTCAACAACTTGACACATACAAATAAATAAATACATCAATCTCTCATAAGTATTTAAATTCATGAGGTCATGCTCATGGCCGTTGACCATTGAAGACACCGATGTCATGACCTCTGTGTTTTTTTAAGTGACAAAAAGAAGATGATATGACTGACTGCAAAATGTACTTTATGTAGAGATTATGTGCGCTGTACATCACCATGTGGAGGGTAGATAATCTTCTCTCTCAATATACTATATTTTGTCATGCACAGCTTGCTATAACTCCAACAACAACGCAATGAAGTCTACTATTACTTTAAAGATCATCTGATCTGAAATGTGCTGCCAACATAAAGTTAACATTAAATCACACCGACGTAACTAACGTTGGTTTCAGCTGAATGAAATTGATGTTAAACGCTGTCAGTATAATACCGTTGTGATGTCAGCCAGATAAGCCTGCCCCGCCCTAAACGCTGAACACGCACTGTGCTTCATGATCAGTAGGTGTGGGGGGGCCTTTTGCGTGAAGAAGCATGTTAAAATTTAGATTATTGAATGACAAGGCGCCTTATATAATATTTTACCCCAAACTTATTCCAGGCCACATCATACTCTGTTACTGTTTAGAATATCAGGACAGATTTTGCCCTTGTACTTCAGTAGGCTCTGTGGCACACGTCATAGGTATCTAATTTGCAAAAAGCAGAAGGTCTTGTTGTGGTAGAAATTTTGGTAAGGTTTTTACATATGTTAAAATTGCTTAATACACTAAACTTTAGCATATTATTAAAATCAGTGGACTGTTACAAAATCATGCTGATTATCAAAGATGTTAGATAAGTGATATATAGTTATACCTCAATGAAATATTTTGTTATTTTGAAAATTCATTGTGTTGCTCAAGGTAATATTATTTATATGGTGCTAGTTATGGCCCTGGTCATGCTGTTTGTTGTCCTTCTTTAGAGAGCGAATTAGGTAAGGCTTGGTAGTGTTTTGACACCCTAAAAAGGGAACAGTTTCGGAATACAACAACAAACAAACTTGTCCAAGGTTTTTTTTTAATTATGAAGGTATAATTTCACACACATTCACCATAATAGCATTGTGTGTTTCTGCAATGTGGAAATTATATTTTATTGTCACTGCAGCATTCTACTGAATATCAAACAGATTAATGGCTTTATAAAGGCAAACAAGTGGTGTGAGGTCCTGCGCCCGCACACACACAGACACACACACCCACACACACACAGTCACTCAAACAGAATATCTGATTCCTTAAATGATCCAAACAATGGCAAAGGCGGTTACACAGGTCCCTCCGGTCAAAAACAAATCAATTAAAAGCAAGAGCAACATGCAGTCTTTATATACCAAACTGTGGTATGACATTCTTGCATTATAATGTGAATATGAAATAGTTGGGAGGTAAGAGAATGTGAGTATGCAAATTTGATACAAAATGATAGGTTTGGGAAACACTGTTGACATAAGCTTGTTAAAAAAAACTAAATTTAGGTACAGCGTAGAAGCCGAGGGGCTGCTGCTGTTGTAGGAGTGTTGAGTGGAAACAAACAAAAATGGAGGAGGGCTGAAGCTGGAGTAAAAGAAAATCAGGCTTTGATCATGAGCGTGGAAAATCCTGTCCACAGGATTTTATTTTTGCATGCATTTTTCACTTGATAACATTCATGCAGTTAGATGAGGAATTGCTCAAGTAAAGGTATTAGTCAGTTTTTGGAACGAATAATATGTATTTCTCATCACAGGAAGAGCGCGGCTCCCTCCTTGCCATTAAAGCTGTCAAGTGTAATTTTCATTCCAGTTAAACAGTGTCACAAACTATAAAGATTAAACGAGGGAAAACAGTCATCTTATGTTATTTTAGTACTGCTCACACACGCACACACACACAGCCTAGTTGCTATCCAATTAGGAATGTGCAAAAAGTGGAAAAACAGTACTGATAAAAACTCTGACCTCTAAGCAAAAATAGACTTAGGCTGTTTCTCAACTCACGCATTTCAATAGTTACACTTAACATTTTGAGTGCACAAGTACGTTTACAGTTAGAAGTATTACGAAATGCAGTGCGCTGTCAGTACCTGAATGTTGCACTCAACACCCCCCAAATGGTGAGTGTGCAGCGAAGGACCCTAACCACCTTTCATCATTGCAGTGTAGAGGGAAAGACTAACTTGAGTGGTTATAAAAGAGAGATGAGGAAGAAGCAGGTAAACATAGCGATCGTCATTTCCAGTAAGTGCGCCATGATAGTAGTCCATTTGCACAGCACCACACTATCAAAATATGTGCCCCCTGCAGTGTACATCAGGGGTGTCCAAAGTGCGGCCCGGGGGCCATTTGCGGCCCGCAGCTAATTGCTTACCGGCCCGCCACACATTCTGGAAATGCTATTGCAAAAATTTTAAAAAAACATTTAAAAAAAGTGGAATGAGGTGAAATCTAATGACAAAAAGTTGCAATGTTGACACAAAGCTGTCATGCAGGGTGGGTTTTTTTGGGTTTTTTTGCCATTGCTCAAAAAAATAATAATTACAAAAAAATCAATGTTATAATTAATTATTTTCAAGGCTCCAATTACTTCAAAAACTTTACTTTAAAATGTTTTATGTGGAAAAAAATATTGCATATATTGTGTGGTTGCCATATAAAAACATCAAAGTTTTATTTGACAAAAGACCATAAAACAAACAAAATAATAGTTTAAACGCAAAATTGACAGGTATATCTGAAGTTGATCTCGTAACTTAAGTGTTGAAAGTTTTAAAAAAATAATAATAAAAATGTATCACTTTATGAGTGGGGCACCTTTTGGATCCCAAAGATATTTAGTGGGATTGTATTTATCTTTACACTGTGATTACTCAAAAAATAATAGTGAATTAAAATCAATGGTGTCCTGCATTATTGATCTTTTATGGTTCTAATTACTAAATACTGCATATTTCAGTTTTACTATAAAAAACAAAGTTGTCTTTGACAAAAAAGGCATAAAACCATTTTTTAAATTTTTTTTTATTCATATCAACCTGAAGTTGATATGGAGATGTACTGTAAGTGTTAAATAATTTAAAAAATATAATAATTTGACTTATTTTTAACATTTTAATGACCTTTATGGTCCCCAGGAGCCTGAAAGATATATATATATCTTCATATATCCATATTTTGTGTTACTTATTAATTTTCATAGTCATATTACATATAGCTAATGTTCCATATTGTACTCTTTGCTTTTCTTTTCATCCCATGACAAAGTGCTCGCACTTGGGCCGGCCTTGAAGTAGAAGGCAGAGAGGAGGAATTCCTCCTTCCTGTGCTTCCCAGGCCGACTCAAGATAAGAGACAATGAGCATGTGTTTGAGGTGAGACAAGTGAGGGCGGGGGGAGATACTGAAGAGGAGAGGGCTTTCCGGGAAGTTTTCAGATCAACTTGGGCTACGCATTTGTATGTGTTGTTCGAGGCTGGTCTCTATTCTCAAATATTTGACAATAAAATTAATAAATACCTATTCTGTGATTGGTGTATATTCGAGATCAGTTTATGTGTCATCTAAGTAACTTGGGACTGACCAGCGTTTTACATCCCACTTGGAGGAACATCTGGTCAAACGCAACAATTTGGGGGCTTCGTCCGAGATGACACGCTGACAATTGGACCTTCTCTTGCAATCTTCTGGACAGACTCACATGGCCAAAACATAATTCAAGGTAAGCAGAACCTTTCTTTTTAGATAAAATCTGCATTAGGAGTCTGCCCAGAAGTCTGTAAGTTAAACACTGCTTTGTACCCCAGACACAGAATGGTGATTTTGATAGATTGATTGCATTTTTGCCGAGCCTGCCATGGCATTAAAATTGTAAATAAGTGGTCAACTCACGTCATTGTGTCTCGATTACCGTGACGGGCAGTTTCATTGACGAGTGAACTAATAGTTGGGTGTGGCTCACCCTGGGTAGTTGGTCGCCGCCTAAAAGAGTAACGGGTTGGATGCCCATCATATGGTACAGTAAATACTCCCCGGTTGTGAGATCCCTGTTGACATTTTTATGTGCACACAAATTAAGGATGGGTCGGAGGCCATTTGTAAAATACAATAAATACTCCCTGGTTGCGAGTTCCCTACGGCATTAACGTGTGCGTTAAAATTAAGAAACGTACGGGAGGAGGCCCTTCTGTACCATATGATAAATTCCACGGCTGGAGGCCATTTGTAATAAATACAATAAAGATTCCCCGGTTGTGAGGTCCCGGCGACACTTTAGTGTGCGCTAAAATTAAGGAAAAATAGACACAATGGCCAAGGAGTGTGACAGAAAAGAATGTGATGACGGCTGGGGGAAATGTGATGAATCATTACTGTTTAATAATCCATTGAATGCACTGTTGTCGACAATGGAATTAGCAGGTAAAGTTTAAAAAGAAAAAAAAAAAAAAAAAAGAAAAAAAAAAAAAAAGAAAAGAGAACGTTCCTTGAAAGGGTTAAGAGGGAGTTTACAATACTCGAAAAGTTGTGAACTCAAACGTCTGGTAAAATAAAAAATAAAATAAAAAAGTAACTGGAAGTTTTATGGTAAAGTGAAACGCAGAGAGAGTGCTTACGTGTGCATGTGTGTGTGTGCGTAGGGCTGTAGGCACTTGCTTGTGTGTGCGTGAGTGCTTACACGTGCATGTGTGTGCGCGCGCTGGTGAAAATGGTCAAGAGAAAAAAAGAGCAGGGTTGGTGCTCGAGAATTTAAGAGTTTAGCGTATGATAAAAGTAAACGGGGATTACGTGGAAAAACGAAATGCAGCAAAAGAACCGATGATTAATGAGACAAATAGGACAGACTAGACTGATGGGTGTTTTGCCTGCCGCGCATGCGCAAGACAATTCAAACGACCCGCCCAGACTTTGACTAGGCCACCGCCCCCTACTCCAGTGAGAAGGAGAGAGAGAGAAAAAGAGAGCAGGTGAAGGAAGATTGAGGGAGAAGAGGATGGTTTGAGAAAATATGGGAAAAGGATGTTTATAACCTTACGTTATGTGAATGGTTTCTAGGAGAACAGAAAATAGAAACATTGTGTGAAGTGTAAGGAAGAGATGGATACAGGATGTTGTTTGTAAAGGAAAACGAAAGTGAAGAAAAGATGAGAAAGTGACAAATGAAGGTATTCGTAAATGGTATGCTGTTGATTGTGGTTAGCTGCAAGTTTGTTTATTTGTTTGTTTGTTTAGTTGTTTGAGTGAAATGGGAAGAAATCAATAGGAGACTTTAGAAGCATTTTGTATCGTTGTGTTTCCACACAAGATGGCAAAAATACAGAACAACAAGTAGGATTAATGGCTGAATCTTCGACCTCACCGATAACACCATACGTTACAAACATAGCTACTGCTATGCGCAGTCTCTTTCCTCAAGATGAGGATGATAAGGCTAATGACAGAGCAGCAAGGAAGCAACTCCTTAATTTACAGATCGCTGAATATAAAAGGTTAAAAGAACCAAAAGGTCAAAGATCAGCTAGGATATATTCAGCAGTGGGTGACCTTGCTTTTGAGTTCCAACAGGTGGAGGAAAGAATCCTCAACAGACGTGCGACCAGACGGTTGGACTCGGGTGGTGGACAACACGATGCTTCAAAGCCAGTCCGGGGTGGAAACTGTTTCGGCTGTGACCAGCCTGGTCACTGGAGTCGTGAACATTTTCGAACGGGAAAGGTTCCGTAGTGCCAACAAACGAACACAAAAGCGTGGCAAAGGACGCCCACCGCAGGAGCCCCAGCAGGAGATACAGACTGGCCCCCTGCTGGACATGAGTGTCAACGACAATGTTATCAGTTCGTGATTGACACTGGCGCCACCCATTCAATTCTGAATGCAGAGGTACCAAAGAAACTGTGTGCTTCCTCTTTAAAGGTCGAAGGCTTCGCTGGGGTCACAAGGTTACCTGTCACCAAACCACTTCCGGTTCAGATTGCTGGACCTCCTTTACAGACTGTACCCTGACATTCAAATCGCACAGAAGGAACATTCCTGGTGTTACCTGACGGCTCAACCACCAAGCTGCGACACCACTACCAAGGCTCCTACCACAGCCTGAAACAACAGGAATGGCTGACATCCAACTGCTCTAACAGTGAAAACCCTGACTGGCTGAGATGCTTCCGTGTGTTCTGCCACCCGACTCGCCATATGTTATGATCACCAGTTAGACACTCATACCAGGAGACCTTTGACTCCTTTGTATATTTATATATGTTGGAACTCAAGGTGTGGTTGCTCATGTTGACCTATCTTTGCAACAGCTAGCATGATATAAGATGGACACAATTGTGTCCCACATTGTTCACTTGCTGTCTGTCTGGCCTACAAAACCAAAGAACTTAGGTGCAATGATAAGACACGGCGTAGCTGCCAAACATTACACCGACACCCAAATACCACATTTTCAATTGTTTAGGTTTAGCACATAGTTGTGTTAAACACATAACTATGGGCTGCACTTTAGACACCTGTAGGCTACGAGGAGCTAGCAGCTACACAACAGCTGAGCTAAAACGACACATTACACATTTAAGCATATCAAATAATTATAGTTGCTCATTACATACACAAAGTTGCCATGGCAGAAGTCTGATAGAAAGTATTCAGTAACAAACGTGTCTGCATCATTCAACTTTCTACAACATGAGCTTGACTTAATGAATTATTGGGGCCACCAGGTGTGGTAAAATTTCAAAATACTATTGATAAAGCATCCGCCATACGGGTAGTATTTTTCTAGTATTTGTGACAATATAAAATATAAGCATATTTAGTGGAGTTTGAGTTATTTGTGATATTGCTAAGGGGTCCCCTACCCTAACAACACCCCCCAGTGGACCACAGAGGCTAAAGAGACTATCTATCATTGACCTCAAACATGACTTGTCCTCCGCTACTTGGCTATTAGTTGACCTTTTTCTTAGATGTTTCTGAAAGTGATAGTATGACTAACACAGTCCTTTTTCAGAAACAGAAGGGGGTGAGTGAGGGTGGATACAGACTCCTTGGAACAAAATCGACAATCATCCGACTCTGACACATTCCATAGTTTTAACGTTTTTACCGTGGGTAAGAAGTTATAACTAATTTTAATTTGAAAATAACGATTTTACACATCGATAGTACTTTAGTAAATCAAATTTAGAATATGGAGGAGGTCAGGGTGAATCATGTATAGTCTTTGATTTCACTGATATGATCAATACGGTACAAGGGAAAAGGTACGTACTGACTTGTGTTGACAATCACAGTGGTTGGCCGGAAGCAACAACAGCCTCAAAAGAGGATACAACATCAGTAATTAAATGACTTGTGAATGACCTAGTACCCCGACATGGTTTCCCCAAAAAGATTAGGTCAGACAACGGCAACCATTTAAAAAAACAAAAAAACAACCTCACTTAGCCTTGGTCGAAAAGGCTTTCGGACTAGAACACAGGTTTGGGGTACCATCCTGAGTCCCAAGGTAAGGTTGAAAGGATGGACCAGAACATTAAAAACTAATTGGCTAAAATCTGTGCACAGACCAAATTTAATTGGATTGACATGTTGCAATTAGCGTTAATGATCATTCGAAGGTCCGTGAATAAAACTGTTTTACCGCCCTTTGAGTTCTTTCACCCTATGAGCTGCATACAGGTCAGCCCAGGACCAGCAGCCGCCATGGAAGGAGGACTCAGCGTAAAACCAAAATGGTATTTTACACAAAAAATGCAGAATTTGTGTGCCAGTTCTTCTGTACAGATACGAGGATGACAGCCCGCCACTCCAGATTCCCTTCCGGCCGCTGAGAGGGTCAAGATCTAGGTCATCAAACGCAAGTGGACGGAGCCCAGGTGGTCCCTTCAAGGTCGTGGAACGGAAGTCTCACGCCCTTCGACTAGCTGGAAAAGGGGACACCTGGTACCACCTCTCCCTCTACACTCCTGCTGAAGAACCTGACAGATTACCAGCGGATGTCATTGCTGACATCGCCACTACATCTGCCCCACTCGACCCCCCAGCAGCGCCTTTTGAGCCTGAGGCAGCTGAAGAAGAACGGGAGCAGAAAACGACTCATTTTTAGTGTGTGTGTTAACGAAGTAACACACATAAGGGGTGACCGTGCTAGTAACCTCTCCCCCTCTAGGTCATAGAAGAGCGAGGCTTTAATTACACACACATAATCCTACAGCCCAGAAGACGACGCTGAGAGAGAGATTTTCTACCTATATTACTCTTTTTAACTTCTATATTGTATATCCTTATTTGAGACCAGCCTTTATACTCGAAGTTATCCAATTTCTCTTGCTTGTTTTCAGCATAACTATCTGTGTCGTTATATTAAGTGAAAAGTTTGATGTTTATCCCCGTTTCGTTACCTGAATTACTCTGATTTTGATAGACGAAAAACAGGATGTTACGCCCAGAAGTATTTCCTGACGGATTGGTGCTTGGGCGTGTTCTACTGTCTTTGTGTCTCAGTTCTTCCTTCCTGACGACAGTGACTGACAAGTGTCTAAGAACAAACAGCGGACTTTAAATAGACTGGGTAAAAGGGGATAGCAAGACTTATTTTTTGACCTGTGCAGTGTGATTAATTACGGGGGACACAATAGCTATTACCGTGGTAATAACCTCTATATTTGTGACGACTCAACCCTGAACCATCGGTGTCGGATGCAGACAACATACTATGGTAAGTGGTGCCCATCGTCCCTTTTATGTTGTTTTGGGGGTTGACCTGACTGATACAGACTCTAAAGGAATTATTAAAATTAATGTCCTTGAGAGGGCGTTAACTACCTCTACACCCTCTGTAGCACCTAAAGTACCACCCCACCTTGGTGGTGTTTCAAAGGCTCTCACATCTGTGCGTGCTAATGACATCACCACCGAAGGCCTGGTAACTTTGACCTTAGGAGCGGGTACAGGTAAACCTGTGGCTCAGGTGGATGCCAAAACCTGGGTGACTGTGTTGCTTGTTCCGCTGGACGTCCTTTTCCCCACACTTACCCCGCTCCTTTTAAGTTGACTGACATAAATGGCTCAAACTGTCTTATTTCCTTGTTCTCTGAACCCACGCCACCAGGGTGCGATTTGTTGGCTAGTGTGTACCCTTCTGTTGACAATTCCACCCGACTTCTTCCATTTGTGGCCCAAAAGCTGAATTACACGTGTTTTCAATTCAAAGGACCCTCTTCGTCCCCCAACAAATTGGGTGACATTAACCCTTCCTGGTGCACCACACTGATAGATGGCTCAAGGATAGGCCCTTGGGCACGAGCTGACGTATTCTGGTATTGTGGGGAGCACAAATTGTACATTAGAATCCCAACGCTATCCGTAGGGCTTTGTGCTATGGTTAGACTGGTGACCCCACTCACCCTAGTGGGTACCAAATTAACTCCCCTTGTAACTCCTGTCTCAGCGGCCTCTCTAACTTCTTGCCGACGCCGCCATGTTTTATCTCGGAGGAGTGTAAAGGGCTCCTTTGATCTGATGAGAAACCCTGATGGTGTTTACTTTGATGCAATTGGACAACCAAGAGGGGTCCCCTCACGACACAAATTGTGGTGTGAATCCTGTGCAGGTTTCGAGAACCTTCCTATCATTGGTGCTATTTTCCCTGTGACTGCTACTAAAAATGTAGAACGCATTAACTATGTTTTTTATAATCTGTTGAGACTGACCAACCTGACTCGTGACGCCGTTGAGGGACTTGCTGAACAACTTGCCCCGACCTCCCTCATGGCCATCCAGAACCGCATAGCCCTTGACCGCATCCTAGCCAAGGAAGAAGGTGTGTGTGTGCAATGTTTGGTGACCAATGCTGTACCTTCATTCCTAACAATGCTGCCCCCGATGGCTCGGTCCAGAGCGCCTTAGAAGGCCTCAGAGCCTAAGAACTTACTGAAGTTTCCGGTGTCTCTGACCCCTTTAAAGATTGGCTTCATAACACCTTTGGCAGGTGGTCTGACCTAATTAAGTCGGCCCTGGTCTCCATTGGAGTTTTCTTGGCCGTCATAACCTCATGCGGATGCTTTATTGCCCCTTGTGCTAGGTCTCTATGCACCCGCATCATTGTTAGAGCTGTCAAAGGTCAACCCCACCCTGGTTCTGGGCTTGCTATGTCACTGAAGGGGGTCAAGCATAGTGGTGACTTTCAGGGACCGTTAGTTTCCTTCCCTGACAATGACGACATTGACGTTGACTCCCTCCTTCTCTCTCCCATGTAACTATGGTTTGATTGTTTATCGATAGCTTGCTCGAAAACCAAAACAGCACCTACTTTAATGTAGGGCGTGCTTTAGAGGTGTTGCTCTCGTAGGAGAGATCTTTTGGATAAGATCTGAAGGGGGAATTGAAAGATATATATATATCTTCATATATCCATATTTTGTGTTACTTATTAATTTTCATAGTCATATTACATATAGCTAATGTTCCATATTGTACTCTTTGCTTTTCTTTTCATCCCATGACAAAGTGCTCGCACTTGGGCCGGCCTTGAAGTAGAAGGCAGAGAGGAGGAATTCCTCCTTCCTGTGCTTCCCAGGCCGACTCAAGATAAGAGACAATGAGCATGTGTTTGAGGTGAGACAAGTGAGGGCGGGGGGAGATACTGAAGAGGAGAGGGCTTTCCGGGAAGTTTTCAGATCAACTTGGGCTACGCATTTGTATGTGTTGTTCGAGGCTGGTCTCTATTCTCAAATATTTGACAATAAAATTAGAAAATACCTATTCTGTGATTGGTGTATATTCGAGATCAGTTTATGTGTCATCTAAGTAACTTGGGACTGACCAGCGTTTTACATCCCACTTGGAGGAACATCTGGTCAAACGCAACAAGCCCTAAAGGTAAAAATATATATATATATATATATATATATTTTGTTATGGTTTGAAAATGAAAAATATCAAAATGGCCCCCCGCATGCTTTAATTTTTCAATTTACAGCCCTCAGTGGAAAAACTTTGGACACCCCTGATGTACATAGTATACTTATTGAAGTGTACTGACAAAAATATTCACACACAACCTAAGAGTAGATGTTGTTTATGGCCTCTCATTGTACTGTAATCACATGATGTGACATTAAATTATAAAGACAATACAACATACATACATAAACATGGATGCATATGCAAAAGTGCAATATATTTATCTGTACAGTAATCTATGTATATCTGCACCTTCTTTTGTAAATGCAAACACTCTGCACCTTATTGCTCTTTTATCCTGCACTACAACGAGCTAATGCAACAAAGTGTCGTTCTTATCTGTACTGTAAAGTTCAAATTTGAATGACAATAAAGCAAGTATAATTTATCTTTAAGGTGTATGTTCCTCACTTGTTGTTGAGCTAAAACTCACTGAGAGGTTCTTTACAACTCAGGGTTGCAGACAACCAGTGTATTCCATTGGGCATCCTCTAATTGTTTATGTTACTACATGGGTCACCGCTCAAATAAAACTGTCCAACTAAAATTGTTAATCCCCCGAAAACCAAAACAAGAGAAAGTCTATCAGTGTGTAAAACCCAAACGATTAATCAGCATGCTTTTTGTCGCTGAACATTATTACAAGCTCAGTTTTTCCCTTTTACTCATATTTGCTTCAGTGTTTTCCACAGATTGGCAATCTATTTGTGGTGGCCAGGGCATGACTAGAAGTGTGTTGGGGGTGTGGCCAGGGCAGTGTCAATATGATGTCATTAATTTGCTTAATTGGTTATGGCGCATGTATTTTATTTAAAATGGCTTAAAAATGTATAAAATACATAATTTTTTTAAAAATCGGTGTTATTACCGTAGTTATTAGTATCAACATATATTTTTCTTCAATTGCTGCTTATTCTATTAGTACAATGAGACACCAACGGCACTTTGTACACCCTTGGTTTATTCATATATATTATTTTGCCCTCCCTGATTGTTGTTATTTAGTTTGGCAGATAGGTAAGTATTCATTTAAATTAGAGGTGAAAAACTTCCAACTTGAGGTTGTTTATTGATAGTCTCCACAATGAAGTTACTGTAAAACTAAGCACACAAAGTACATTATTATATATACACATGAAGTGCACATTCATGTAGGAATCAACAATACAGTTTGGTATAAACTGGGAAAAGTAATGCAACTATACAGGATAAAGGATGGCTCTTGTGCTGTTAGCTTAATGCTAACATCAATCAATCAATCAATCAATGTTTATTTATATAGCCCTAAATCACAAGTGTCTCAAAGGGCTGTACAAGCCACAACGACATCCTCGGTACAGAGCCCACATACATACAATGGACAAGCCCTTTGACAGGCTAACGAAAATGAGTGTTGCGATCTTTTTAAACATTTAACAATCGAGATGTTAATGTAAACAAAATTGACATAAAACAGCAAATGCATTTGATTTGGATTTAAAGGCATATAGTTACAAAACTCTGTGGAAATGCATGTTGACCGCTAACTTTGTACTCTTAAGGCTTGATCTACTAAAGGTTTGCGTGTATTAAAACATGTGCAAACTTGATAGCACACGTAAAGCTGATCTACTAAACATGTGCGCAGAGGATTGTGTCTCTTAAGTGAGCAAAATAAGGAGCACAATTGATTTAGCGTGTCTGTCTTCAGAATATGCAGAATATATGCTGAACATCAGAACGCCCACAATACTGGGAGGAGAAGATGCAAATATATTTATTAGCACACACAGTGTGATTTATCAAGCCAAAAACTGTTCTGTGGCCGCGATTTTGCGTCTTTATTTGGTAAGTCTAGTAAGGACAGGCAAGCTGGCAGTTGCTCAAAAATAGCTGTGAGAAAGGAGGTGGTCCTACCTATGCTTGTCAACATATGGACTGTGAAAAATTTAAAATATTAGACCTGTAATCTACTCAGCAGTATACTTTTATACTTATTTAGCTGATGGGTGACTTAAGGGGCAAATTCAATTGATGCGTTTTGATGTCTGCTGGCTTTTTCTAATGACATTCGTTCTTTTTCATACAGAAGATATATTATTAACATATCCTTAAATTATGAAAAAAATATTTTCTTGCATCTGTAATATTCCAGGGCACGCTTGCATTTTCCATGAGCGTGCACATTTTCAACGCACTTAAAAAGTAAGTTCTGTTTAAGATGCACTGCAGGACTGTGTATAAAATTCCCATAAAAAGTGGTACATAATGGTCTGCTGCATGTTTTAAAATAGTGGTTCTTAATCTTTTTTAACTCGGGGCCCAACTCTTCCACTCCAGAGGGGCACTGGGCCCACTCAAATATCAACACTGAATTAGTAATCCTACTCTTGATTTTAATCGTTTTCAATAATTATACCTAACCTACTTATAGTTTAACAGGATAAACCTTGTCAAATGATATGAAATCATGTGTTAATTACAAAGATTATTATCAAGGTTTAGGTCAGGCTCATAAGAAAAAACAACAACAACAAAAAAAATAATCCAATACACTGCAAAAGAAGTGCCTCATAAACACTGTTGAAAAATCAAGTTACACACAATGCAGTGCTGAAATAAATACATTCTTACTACAAACCCCGTTTCCATATGAGTTGGTAAATTGTGTTAGATGTAAATATAAACGGAATACAATGATTTGCAAATCATTTTCAACCCATATTCAGTTGAATATGCTACAAAGACAACATATTTGATGTTCAAACTGATAAACATTTTTTTTTGTTGCAAATAATCATTAACTTTAGAATTTGATGCCAGCAACATGTGACAAAGAAGTTGGGAAAGGTGGCAATAAATACTGATACATTTGAGGAATGCTCATCAAACACTTATTTGGAACATCCCACAGGTGAACAGGCAAATTGGGAACAGGTGAGTGCCATGATTGGGTATAAAAGTAGATTCCATGAAATGCTCAGTCATTCACAAACAAGGATGGGGCGAGGGTCACCACTTTGTCAACAAATGCGTGAGCAAATTGTTGAACAGTTTAAGAAAAACCTTTCTCAACCAGCTATTGCAAGGAATTTAGGGATTTCACCATCTACGGTCCGTAATATCATCAAAGGGTTCAGAGAATCTGGAGAAATCACTGCACGTAAGCAGCTAAGCCCGTGACCTTCGATCCCTCAGGCTGTACTGCATCAACAAGCGACATCAGTGTGTGAAGGATATCACCACATGGGCTCAGGAACACTTCAGAAACCCACTGTCAGTAACTACAGTTGGTCGCTACATCTGTAAGTGCAAGTTAAAACTCTCCTATGGAAGGCGAAAACCGTTTATCAACAACACCCAGAAACGCAGTCGGCTTCGCTGGGTCTGAGCTCATCTAAGATGGACTGATACAAAGTGGAAAAGTGTTCTGTGGTCTGACGAGTCCACATTTCAAATTGTTTTTGGAAACTGTGGACTTCGTGTCCTCCGGACAAAAGAGTAAAAGAACCACCCGGGATGGTATAGGCGCAAAGTTGAAAAGCCAGCATCTGTAATGGTATGGGGGTGTATTAGTGCCCAAGACATGGGTAACTTACACATCTGTGAAGGCGCCATTAATGCTGAAAGGTTTTGGAGCAACATATGTTGCCATCCAAGCAACTTTACCATAGACACCCCTGCTTATTTCAGCAAGACAATGCCAAGCCACGTGTTACATCAACGTGGCTTCATAGTAAAAGAGTGTGGGTACTAGACTGGCCTGCCTGTAGTCCAGACCTGTCTCCCATTGAAAATGTGTGGCGCATTATGAAGCCTAAAATACCACAATGGAGACCCCCGAACTGTTGAACAACTTAAGCTGTACATCAAGCAAGAATGGGAAAGAATTCCACCCGAGCAGCTTAAAAAATGTGTCTTCTCAGTTCCCAAACGTTTACCGACTGTTGTTAAAAGGAAAGGCCATGTAACACAGTGGTGAACATGCCCTTTCCCAACTACTTTGGCACGTGTTGCAGCCATGAAATTCTAAGTTAATTATTATTTGCAAAAAAAAATAAAGTTTATGAGTTTGAACATCAAATATCTTGTCTTTGTAGTGCATTCAATTGAATATGGGTTGAAAAGGATTTGCAAATCATTGTATTCCGTTTATATTTATATCTAACACAATTTCCCAACTCATATGGAAACGGGGTTTGTAGTTACAAACTCTGTGGAAATGCATATTGACAGCTAACTTTGTACTCTTAAGGCTTGATCTACTAAAGGTTTGCGTGTATATATATTAAAACATGTGCAAACTTGATAGGAGACAAAAAGCTGATCTACTAAACATGTGCGCAGAGGATTGTGTCTCTTAAGTGAGCAAAATAAGGAGCACAATCTATTTAGCGTGTCTGTCTCCAGACTATGCAGAATATATGCTGAACATCAAAACGCCCAGAATACTGGGAGGAGAAGATGCAAATATATTTATTAGCACACAGTGTGATTTATCAAGCCAAAAACTGTTCTGTGGCCGCGATTTTGCGGCTTAATTTGGTAAGTCTAGTAAGGACAGGCAAGCTGGCAGTTCCTCAGAAATAGCTGTGAG
The DNA here is from genome assembly GCF_033978785.1 of Entelurus aequoreus. Classification (NCBI taxonomy): domain Eukaryota; kingdom Metazoa; phylum Chordata; class Actinopteri; order Syngnathiformes; family Syngnathidae; genus Entelurus; species Entelurus aequoreus. Next base: position 27,022,131 of record NC_084746.1, read on the forward strand.
AAAGGAGGTGGTCCTACCTATGCTTGTCAACATACGGACTTTGAAAAAATAAAATTATTAGACATGTAATCTACTCAGCAGTATACTTTTATACTTATTTAACTGATGGGTGACTTAAGGGGCAAATTCAATTGATGCGTTTTGATGTCTGCTGGCTTTTTCTAATGACATTCGTTTTTTTCATACAGAAGATATATTATTAACATATCCTTAAATTATGAAAAAAACATTTTCTTGCATCTGTAATATTCCAGGACACGCTTGCATTTTCCATGAGCGTGCACATTTTCAACGCACTTAAAAAGTGATTTCTGTTTAAGATGCACTGCAGGACTGTGTATAAAATTCCCTTAAAAAGTGGTACATAATGGTCTGCTGCATGTTTTAAAATAGTGGTTCTTAATCTTTTTGAACTCGGGGCCCAACTCTTCCACTCCAGAGGGGCCCTGGGCCCACTCAAATATCAACACTGAATTAGTAATCCTACTCTTGATTTTAATCGTTTTCAATAATTATACCTAACCTACTTGTAGTTTAACAGGATAAACCTTGTCAAAATGATATGAAACCATGTGTTAATTACAAAGATTATTATCAAGGTTTAGGTCAGGCTCATAAAAAAAACCCAACAACAACAAAAAACCTAATCCAATACACTGCAAAAGAAGTGCCTCATCAACACTGTTGAAAAATCAAGTTACACACAATGCAGTGCTGAAATAAATACATTCTTACTAAATTAATAATAAATAAATAATAATAATAATATATGTTTCTTAAATGAATTAACTGTCAATAAAATTTAAGTGCAGATTAAAATACAACTTCATAACTTCAGTCATATTTTTGCGTTCAAGTAACTCCTCTATGACTTTTGCTCCAGACTTCATCTGTTTGTTTAATATTGTCATTACTCCATAATTAGTGAAAAAGTGTAGTACTGCTGCGGCCCATATGGACCACAGCTGAGAAACAGATATTTTTTGGTGACCCTCTAAGGGGAACTTGCGGCTTAACAATGGGCCCTGACCCCAGTGATGGGCAGTAACAAACTACAAGTAGCAAAGCTACTTATCTTAACTACATTTTGCAGTAGCTTAGCTACTTTTTAACGAGTAGCTTATCCTAGAGCGTAGCTACTTTTCGACCCATGTAGTGAGGTAGCTTACATCAAAGCTACAGTATTGGTAAGTGCTAAACAAGAAATACAAACTAACGATAGCTTACTGTACAAAGTCTGCTCTTACTTTGATGACGACTGATAAGATGTCCATATCTTCCCGTTTAGATGAGCAATTAATCATGATGCACACGAAGGGTTAACAGGGAAAAGTCTCCCTGCAGATGTTGTCTTTGGTTGAGTGTGTTTGTCTCTGAATTTCACAAATGAACAACGACCAGTTTGACGGCTAAATCCTCCTGATATCCAGATGAGAGGCATGATTCGTAATCTAGAATAACTTTGACGAACCTAGACGCGATGATGCGGGAGCAGCAGGACATCACGGCCAGCTCACAGTGAAGTATCAGAGGGCTACTGAGCTGTCTGTTATCAATCTGCCGCTAAAAAATAGTTTGTCTGCGTTAGAGCTTATAATAACAACATTGCTAATATTTGGTTCATATTCAGGTCACAATATATATAAAGAGTATTGTTGGCAGGTTTTGGATGGTTATTTAGAGCATTTTGTGGGCGGAATATAGAGTGCCCATTGACTACATTGCTAGCGGACTTTTCATGTACTTATGAATTAGAATGCATAAAAAAATAAAAACATATGTGTTCATGTCTTATATAGAGACTGTGAATGATAGCCAGCACATCTCTCTCTATTTTTTTTGTGTATTTCCAGTGTGACTGATCTGATACTGAGATCAGAGTGCAGAAGTGTTACTCCATTGACGTCAATCAATGGAAATTACCAAAGACGTTCGGAGCGGAATATTCAAAATGGCCGACTACATTTGTAGCATTTTGTGGTATTTAGACGGTATTTTATAATTGGATATGGTTTAATGGATACAACGAAACATAATTAATCATTTAAATCAACTTGTTTTTCTACTCTACTGGTACTTTAATACACTGTTTTAAAACATATCAAATCACCACAGGTAGGAGCAAGATAGCATGGATTTGTGTCCATTGTTAAAGCGACGTAGTACAAGCTAAAACCTCATTTAAATAGGGCGGCCTGCACCAGTTGTCAATTGCACATGCAGTCTTAGTAGACTACACCCAACACAACCACTAATACTACCCGCAATTTTAGAGTTTGCACACTCTGTTTAGCGCATGGTATTTGGATCTTAATTGATCAGGCTCTTAGGCCAGTCTGCTGCTCTCTGCACTCAGTGCACTGTACGTGTGTGTGCTGCCCAGCTACTGTACTCTATGTAATGGGGGGATGTGGTCGGTCGATAGGGTGGCTGTGCCAGCAACTTGAGGATTCCAGGTTCAATTCCCGCTTCCGTTATCCTACCTACTCAGTGGCCTAGTGGTTAGAGTGTCCGCCCTGAGATCGGTAGGTTGGGAGTTCAAACCCCGGCCAAGTCATACCATAGACTATAAAAATGGGACCCATTACCTCCCTGCTTGGCACTCAGCATCAAGGGTTGGAATTGGGGGTTAAATCACCAAAAATTATTCCCGGGCGTGGCACCGCTGCTGCTCACTGCTCCCCTCACCTCCCAGGGGGTGAACAAGGGGATGGGTCAAATGCAGAGGACAAATTTCACCACACCTAGTGTGTGTGTGACAATCATTGGTACGTTAACTTTAACCAGTAACTGCCGTTGTTTCCTTGGGCAGGACACTTGACATACCTGCTCCCAGTGCCAGCCACCCACCCACACTGGTTTAAATGTAGCCTAAAGATGTAGATAATGGGTTTCACTATGCAAAGTGCTTTGAGTCTCTAGAGAAAAAGCGCTATATAAATATACATCACCTGTAGAGATGTCCGATATTAACGGCCGATAAATGCTTTAAAATGTAATATCGGAAATTATCTGTATTGGTTTCAAAAAGTAAAATGTATGACTTTTTAAAACGCAGCTGTATGGAGTGGTACACGGACGTAGGGAGAAGTACAGAGCGCCATTAACCTTAAAGGCACTGCCTTTGCGTGCCGGCACAATCACATAATATCTACAGCTTTTCACACACACAAGTGAATGCAAGTCATACTTGGTCAACAGCCATACAGGTCACACTGAGGGTGACCGTATAAACAACTTTAACACTGTTACAAATATGCGCCACACTGTGAACCCACACCAAACAAGAATGACAAACACATTTCGGGAGAACATCCGCACCGTAACACAACATAAACACAACAGAACAAATACCCAGAACTGGAGATGTCCGATAATATCGGGATATTATCGGCCGATAAATGCTTTAAAATGTAATATCGGAAATTATCGGTATCGGTTTTTTTATTATCGGTATCGGGTTTTTTTTGTTTTTTGTTTAATTTTATTAAATCAACATAAAAAACACAAGATACACTTACAATTAGTGCACCAACCCAAAAAAACTCCCTCCCCCATTTACACTCATTCACACAAAAGGGTTGTTTATTTCTGTTATTAATATTCTGGTTCCTACATTATATATCAACATATATCAATACAGTCTGCAAGGGATACAGTCCATAAGCACACATGATTGTGCGTGCTGCTGGTCCACTAATAGTACTAACCTTTAACAGTTAATTTTACTCATTTTCATTAATTACTAGTTTATATGTAACTGTTTTTATATTGTTTTACTTTCTTTTGTATTCAAGAAAATGTTTTTAATTTATTTATCTTTTTTTTTTTTTTTTTAAAGGACCTTATCTTCACCATACCTGGTTGTCCAAATTAGGCATAATAATGTGTTAATTCCACGACTGTATATATCGGTATCGGTTGATATCGGTATCGGTAATTAAAGAGTTGGACAATATCGGAATATCGGATATCGGCAAAAAGCCATTATCGGACATCCCTACCCAGAACCCCTTGCAGCACTAACTCTTCCGGGACGCTACAATATACACCTCCCGCTACCCCCTACCCGCCCAACCCTGCCAACCTTAACCTCCTCATGCTCTCTCAGGGAGAGCATGTCCCAAATACCAAGCTGCTGTTTTGAGGCATGTTAAAAAAAATAATGCACTTTGTGACTTCAATAATAAATATGGCAGTGCCATGTTGGCATTTTTTTCCATAACATGAGTTGATTTATTTTGGAAAACCTTGTTACATTGTTTAATGCATCCAGCGAGGCATCACAACAAAATTAGGCATATTAATGTGTTAATTTCACAACTGTATATACCGGTATCGGTTGATATCGGAATAGGTAATTAAGAGTTGGACAATATCGGAATATCGGCAAAAAAGCCATTATCAGACATCTCTAATCACCTGGTGTGTAACATTCCTGAATTGAAAAATATAAATTAAAAATATGAAATGTTCTATTATCTTTGTTGTACTTGAGGCTGGCCGCTGCAACAAATGTATGGAAAACACTATGCTTATTGGTATCTTAATACTATTCTTTAATCTATAATTTTCTTCTTTTCTTCATCACTGCATAAGCTATCCTCAGAAATCATTGGCTACACACCCATTTCTCTTTGATTAGAAAATGGTGACACATAAAGGGGTTGTTTGCAACTTGCCCAGTTACATTTTTCAAGGCAAAAAAAAGCACCAGCTTTAACAGAATTTGTTTTATAATTGTCTCTATTTTTCACAATTACTAAGTTATGGAATTAAAAAAATTACTGGCCCAAATTAAAGTATTGGTGTTTATGATTCCCATGCGCGGCCACCGCTGCTGCTCACTGCTCCCCTCACCTCCCAGGGGGTGAACATGGGGATGGGTCAAAAGCAAAGGATAATTTCACCACACCTAGTGTGTGTGTGACTATCGTTGGGACTTTAACTTTAACTTTTATGGCAGTCACTAACCCTGTATCGTGCACGGATACAAAAGCAGTCCATGATAAGCAGTGAACAATTTGCAGTCATGTTGTTGTTATGATAGAGTACCGTATTTTTCAGACTGTAAGTCACAGTTTTTTTCATAGTTTGGCCGGGGGTGTGACTTATACTCAGGAGCGACTTATGTGTGAAATTATTAACACATTACCGTAAAATATCAAATAATATTATTTAGCTCATTCACGTAAGAGACTAGATGTATAAGATTTCACGGGATTTAGCGATTAGGAGTGACAGATTGTTTGGTAAACGTATAGCATGTTCTATATGTTATAGTTATTTGAATGACTCTTACCATAATATGTTACGTTAACATACCAGGCACGTTCTCAGTTGGTTATTTATGCGTCATATAACGTACACTTATTCAGCCTGTTGTTCACTATTCTTTATTTATTTTAAATTGCCTTTCAAATGTATATTCTTGGTGTTGGGTTTTATCAAATAAATTTCCCCCAAAAAATGCAACTTATACTCCAGTGCGACTTATATATGTTTTTTTCCTTCTTTATTATGCATTTTCGGCCGGTGCGACTTATATTCCGGAGCGACTTACACTCAGAAAAATACGGTATACATTCAATGATCGCGAACAATAACTATCAAACAACACCCAAAGCTAATGCGCCTGCATTTGTTATGTACAAAATGTACATAGTTACATCATTATGTTCTAAAAGCCATAAGAGGACGGGATAAAACGCTTAAAATACATTGGAAAGTTAGCACCCTCGAGGCATCTGTGTAAATGTTGCAAACAGACCCTTTAACAGACAAAATATAAAAACTTTAAATTACTAAATCTAAACTAACTAAATATTGTAAGTATCAACAAGTTAAAAACATGGTGTGAATTAATTATTTCGTCCTACTCCTTTTCAGACTTGTTGAATTGTGCAAATGTAATCACACCATGCTGCTTAATGTAACTTATTAAAGCATGTCAGAAACAAAAAAACCCAACCATGCAACATCACCAAAATGATTCCCGGGCGCGGCGCCGCTGCTGCCCACTGCTCCCCAAGGGGATGGGACAAATGCAGAGGACAAATTTCACCACATCTAAGTGTGTGTGTGACAATCATTGGTACTTTAATCTTTAATCTTTAATGAACACAGCCTCTTATTTAGCCACGATGAGGGTCTCCTGTTGGGCTACAAAATAAAGGCACAGCTATTTGGGACCAAAGCCTCAAATTTGTGTTATTTAATAAAAGAAGAACTACACTGCCTGAGTTAACTTGAAGAAAGATGAATAATTGCTGAGGCAGCATAATGCACCGCTCCGATGCAAATGTAATTCTGTGATACACATCAGACAAGCCCATATAGGATGATGGGGTAGTGAAGAGTCAAAATATGATGATACACTCTGCCATGTGAGGGCATGTACAATACAAAACTGACAAAAAATAATATATCAATATTTGTTTGAATAACATCTGCTGCTTCATAATGCTAAAAAAAAAGGCAATGTTGAAAACCTCCGGCAATCACATGTCACCCCTTTCATGTTGTCGTTGAATATCTTAAAAGGAATAATGAAGTGTGTCCTTGTATAGTAAAAGGAAAACAGCTCTAAAGTGATGAGTTTAACCCAGCAGAAAGAGGGGCTGTAAACATGACAAATGCCTGCTATTGATTTGAGCTTTAATTACTCCATGCAGCACTGACAAAGCCCGTCTGAGGCCGTTGTGAAGTGTAAATGGAACAAATTACACTTGGTTGCGCATAAGAAACTGACAGCATCGGCAGTTTGCATTGTTTACTTTGCTAATCCCAAAATATGTGCACTAAAGGGAGGGCAAAATACTTTAATGTATTCAAATATTAGGCAACAATATTGATATTTTCCTCAAAGATAAGATAATCTTGTATATGTTTCTAGGTCATGCTAATGTAGATATCACACATGCTTTATTTTGTTCCCGGTGATTACAGCATCCAATTTACTAAGAACGTCCGACTCATCTTTCTATTTGCCAGGGACTATTGTTGTTATATTATCAAATTTTGTCAAGTGAAAAGACTAAAGCCTTTTTTTGCTTGGCTAACTCTTATCTGGCTAATGGGAGTTGTGTCTCTGCGACTTCTAATTCTTAAATTGTCGCACACCAACAACTTCTTTAAAGTTGCTGCACTTGGATGCATGCCGGCTTAAGCTCCATTGCCTTTTCTTGTTTTGAACTAATGCATTCTTGATCACCGTTTAATGAAACTATATACCACATGGCGATTTCACATTAGATAAGCCATGTGAAACCCCTATCAGCAGAGAGGCTCTGGATGGGGCTGATAATCCTGCAGATGAAAACCTTTCAATAAACAGGGATTGCTTTCTGACTGTTCCCAGCATCTTTAATTCCAAGATCCAGGTTGTATGCTTATCCCCACTGAAGTTGACAATGCGGGCCCACAGGTAACAAGCAAGGCATGCTGCATCTCCCTGCGACATGCATCATCAAATTCATCCAGACAAAAGACGTGAACAACTATGAGTTGTCATTTGTGGGAAATGCACTTAAACAAGATTGACCATGGCTTGTAGCTTTAATTGCCCAAGGCTTTTTTGTCTGTATCTTCAGGTTGGGTGGGGGGAGCATTGTAACCAACAATGTTGAACGCTATAATCCACAAATAAATAAATCATGTTTTTTAAAACCCAGTTCACACTGATTAGTCACAAAACGTCTTGTGTTTAACAGAGGGGGCAATTGTGTTTCGCCCAGACGTGCCACCTTGGCATTCAGCATTTCTCTTTTCTTCCCCAGGTGCATTATAGACAGTTATTAATATCAGAGTGCAAGGTGCTAATTAGGTCACTATAATAATTATATTACAATATAATACAGTTTAATAATATCCCCATAATACTATTATATACTTATCAGCTAATTGTTTTTTTTAGCTATCTGTATTTTATATTATTTATTAGGGATGTCAATCTTACAAAAACTCACGATTCAATTTGATTGCAATTCTTGGGGTTAGGATTTGATTTACAATCGATTCTCGATATAAATCGATTCCCTATTCAAACCAATTCTCGCAATATATTATGTGATATTATAAAACCTTTTCAAAACAGGTTACATGTTACAAAAGCTCCTTTAGGCTACTGATGCACTGCGAGCACTGAGACGGACTAAAAAATGTATTTCAATCAATCAATCAATGTTTATTTATATAGCCCTAAATCACAAGTGTCTCAAAGGGCTGTACAAGCCACAACGACATCCTCGGTACAGAGCCCACATACAGGCAAGGAAAACTCACCCCAGTGGGACGTCAATGTGAATGACTATGAGAAACCTTGGAGAGGACCGCATATGTGGGTAACCCCCTCCCCTCTAGGGGAGACCGAAAGCAATGGATGTCGAGTGGGTCTGACATAATATTGTGAAAGTCCAACACATCAGCGAAAGTCCAGTCCATTGTGGGGCCAGCAGGAACCATCCCGAGCGGAGACGGGTCAGCAGCGTAGAGATGTCCCCATCCGATGAACAGGCTAGCGGTCCACCCCGGGTTGGGAGCAGAGTAGAAAAGAAAAGAAAAGAAACGGCAGATCAACTGGTCTAAAAAGGGAGTCTATTTAAAGGCTAGAGTATACAAATGAGTTTTAAGATGAGACTTAAATGCTTCTACTGAGGTAGCATCTCTAAGTTTTACCGGGAGGGCATTCCATAGTATTGGAGCCCGAATAGAAAACGCTCTATAGCCCGCAGACTTTTTTTGGGCTCTGGGAATCACTAATAAGCCGGAGTTCTTTGAACGCAGATTTCTTGCCGGGACATATGGTACAATACAATCGGCAAGATAGGCAGGAGCTTGACCGTGTAGTATTTTATACGTAAGTAGTAAAACCTTAAAGTCGCATCTTAGGTGCACAGGAAGCCAGTGCAAGTGAGCCAGTATAGGCGTAATATGATCAAACTTTCTTGTTTTTGTCAAAAGTCTAGCAGCCGCATTTTGTACCATCTGTAATCTTTTAATGCTAGACATAGGGAGGCCCGAAAATAAAACGTTACAGTAATCGAGACGAGATGTAACGAACGCATGGATAATGATCTCAGCATCATTTGTGGACAAAATGGAACGAATTTTAGCGATATTACGGAGATGAAAGAAGGCCGTTTTAGTAACACTCTTAATGTGTGACTCAAACGAGAGAGTTGGGTCGAAGATAATACCCAGATTCTTTACCGAGTCTCCTTGTTTAATTGTTTGGTTGTCAAATGTTAAGGTGGTATTATTAAATAGATGTCAGTGTTGAGCAGGACCGATAATCAGCATTTCCGTTTTCTTAGCGTTGAGTTGCAAAAAGTTAGCGGACATCCATTGTTTAATTTCATTAAGACACGCCTCCAGCTGACTACAATCCGGCGTGTTGGTCAGCTTTAGGGGCATGTAGAGTTGAGTGTCATCAGCATAACAGTGAAAGCTAACACCGTATTTGCGTATGATGTCACCTAGCGGCAGCATGTAAATACTAAAGAGTGCAGGGCCAAGAACCGAATCCTGGGGAACTCCGCACGTTATCTTAACATAGTCCGAGGTCACATTGTTATGGGAGACACACTGCATCCTGTCAGTAAGATAAGAGTTAAACCAAGACAAGGCTAAGTCTGACATCCCAATACGCGTTTTGATACGCTCTAATAAAATATTATGATCAACAGTATCGAAAGCGGCGCTAAGATCAAGAAGCAGCAACATAGATGACGCATCAGAATCCATCGTTAGCAATAGATCATTAGTCATTTTTGCGAGGGCTGTCTCCGTAGAGTGATTTGCCCTGAAACCGGATTGAAAAGGTTCACAGAGATTGTTAGACGCTAAGTGTTCATTTAGCTGCTGTGCGGCAATTTTTTCGAGGATTTTCGAGATAAACGGAAGGTGGGACACCGGCCGGTAGTTTACCATGAGGTCAGGATCGAGGTGAGGTCTTTTGAGTAGAGGATGAATAACCGCTTTTTTGAATGCTAGGGGAACAGTGCCAGAGGAAAGTGATAAGTTTATAATATCTAACACTGATGGACCTAATAATACAAAAAGCTCCTTGATAAGTTTCCCAGGAATTGGGTCAAGTAAACATGTTGTTTGTTTTGTCCCATTTACACATTTTAACAATTCCTCCAATGTTATTTCATCAAAGAGAGAGAAACTATTTTGGAGGGCAGTGTCCGTCGTATATACAGTCGTATTTGTGTTAATAGAACCCAGTTGTAGCTGAGATGCATTGTCTTTAATCTCTTTTCTAATGACTTCAATTTTCTTATTAAAGAAATTCATAAAGTCATCTGCTGAGTGGGTGGAGCTACTGGGAGGAGTCCCTTGTTGGGTTAGCGATGCTACTGCACTAAACAAAAATTTAGGATCATTTTTGTGGCGGTGGATGAGATTTGAGTAATATTTAGCTTTAGCTGAGGTAAGCATGCGTTTATAAGTTATTAAACTATCACTCCATGCTTGATGGAAAACCTCAAGTTTAGTCGCACGCCATTTGCGTTCCAGCTTTCTACATGATCATTTCTGGGCTTTAGTTTCTTCTGTAAACCATGGAGTACGCCTTTTAGGGGCCCTTTTTAGCTTTAGCGGTGCTACACTATCAATGGTGTCGCGCAGGGCGTCGTTAAAGTTGTTAGTGAGGTTATCAATAGAGCCCACATAATTTGGGAATGGTGCCATTACCGAAGGCAGTAAGTCAGTAAGAGTCGTCGTTGTGGCAGCATTAATGTTGCGGCTGCTATAGTAGTTATTATTATTATTATTAGTTTGTTGACAATGAGCCAGAACTTCGAATTTTATAAGGTAATGATCGGACATTACTTTAGTGTACGGGAGTATCGTAACTTTGGAGGTGGTGACACCACTGACAAGCACTAGATCTATCGTATTACCGTTGCGATGCGTGGGTTCATTTATCATTTGTGTAAGACCACAGCTATCAATTATAGTCTGGAGCGCCACGCATGGAGGGTCCGATGGGGTATTCATATGGATGTTAAAGTCTCCCATTATGATTATATTGTCGGCGTGCGTCACTAGATCAGCAACGAACTCTGAAAATTCATTGATAAAGTCCGAATAAGGCCCTGGGGGGCGGTAGATGACAGCCAGGTGCAGAGGCAGCGGTGTGACAAACCTCATAGTAAGCACCTCAAACGAGTTATATTTATTATTTAGGTCCGAGGTAAGGCTAAAGTTTTTGTTGTATATTAGTGCAACACCCCCACCCCTTTTAATGGGACGGGCAATATGTGTTCCCGTATAGCCAGGAGGAGACGCCTCACCCAGCGCAAAAAATTCGTCTGGTTTGAGCCAGGTCTCGGCTAGACCAACGACATCAAGATTGTTGTCTCTAATGACTTCATTAACTAATAACGTTTTGGAAGACAATGATCTTATGTTTAAAAAGCCCATATTATAGGTAGTGGGCTGTTTTGAGGAGTTTTTGTTGAAAGTATCCGTAGCAGCAATATTAATAATGTTATGTTTATTAGGCGTAGTGCACTTTAAATAATTTCGACCATATCTAGGAATTGATATGACAGGAATTTTTAGATTGTTTGCCACCTCAGTAAAATGCATGTCCATCTCTGACGCAGAAAAAACATTATGTGAGTTGTATATTATTCTAAGAGAATTGCTATGTGTGCAGGGATTATCCAGCCTGGCACTGGCTAGTTCTATCTTAACAGACTCCTTATTAGCGCTTCTTTGAGGATTAGCCTTTAGCGTTAGCCCCGCTAACAACAACGCCTTTAGCTTTGTTGTTAGCCCCGCCCAACATCCCCGCTTCTGCTTCCGAGCACACCGCTTACGTCTCTTTCGTTGACGGTCCCCGCTGGTAGTGGACGCCGCTGCTTTAAAGGCCACTGCTGGATGTAGCTCGCGAAGAATTCCCAGGCTAGCGAGTAGGTCCACCGTACACGCATCTTTCAGCCCAAAATGGCCTGATCTCTCCACATCCAGAATCGTAAGTAATTTGAGTATTTCTTTTTAATTTTGAACTGATTCAGAATCATAATAAATAAGAATCACGATTTATGATCGATTTATGATTTACCCCTATTATTTATAGGGCTGAAAATGTTAACGCATTAATCAGAAAACATTTGCATCCATCATGTATAAACACAGACTAATCACATAGTTTGTATTGAGCGCGCATGGTATTTTATCTTGATGGTTACCTGAAAGGCGGGCAGGGTTGTTATACAGTCAGTGATCCGGTCAATGCATAAGTCAGTGCAAAAATGAGTGGAGAGACCCTGACTGGTGTGTTAACTTACAAAATGTAATATCAAAATACACCCCGTCGGGACTAAAGATACAAAACTGCAAAAGTTTTGAGCAAATAAATGACTTGCATTCAAGTAACACATTTTTAATACGTTCCTGCATGATATTTTGACCATAAAATTGCATTTGAGTCAAAATATTTGGGTCTTTTTTAAAGTTAAATTAAATTATAATAGCAAGTAAATTAATACAATTAAACACAAATAAAAATTCCAAAGGTGAATTACTCATTGACAACTCTACTGTAATTATCTAACAAACTATCCAACAGGTCAAACAACTGTACAATCACTCTTAAAATAATTAGTAACTACTGTAAGTGCATGTTGAATACAGAAATTGAACAATTTTTAGTAATTTATGAAAACTGGAGAAGGGGTAGCTTCTTCCTACTCTACAGGGGTTAAACTTAAGGTATGGCAGCCAGATCTGGCCCGCCACTTCGTTTTATAAGGCCCTCAAAAGCCTAGAAATAACGTGTGTCAATAAAGCACTTATTTTTTACTTAATGTAGTCGTTCTTTCAATTTTGACAGAAAAAATACATGTATTGCATGCAACTGCATGTTTTTTTAATTTGAATATTATCTGACTGTGCAACAAACTTCCATCCATTTTCTACCGCTTAATCCCTTCGGGGTCGTGGGGGGCGCTGGAGCCTATCTCAGCTACAATCGGGCGGAAGGCGGAGTACACCCTGGACAAGTCGCCACCTCATCGCAGGGCCAACACAGATAGACAGACAAAATTCACACTCACATCCACACACCAGGGCCAATTTTAGTGTTGCCAATCAACCTATCCCCAGGTGCATGTCTTTGGAGGTGGGAGAAAGCCGGAGTACCCGGAGGGAACCCACGCAGTCACAAGGAGAACAGGCAAACTCCACACAGAAAGATCCCGAGGCCGGGATTGAACTCACGACTACTCAGTACCTTCGTATTGTGAGGCAGATGCACTAACCCCTCTTCCACCGTGCAACAAACTTATTAACACATAATACAAAAGTGTTTACAGTATGTTAAAATAAAATACTAAAGTATCTGCTTGTCTTGTCACCCTGACTTATGATTTAAAAGCAAGTTATCTATCAATTTGTACGTACAATATTTATAATCAAATGCATAAGGAATTGTGTGATAAACACGAGGCAATTATACATTTACATTCATATACAGTATACTTACTGTTACAAGCAGACCTATCTGGACCTCAATGAAAACAAATTTGACACCAGTGTCCTACTCCACCCCTGTCCTATTCCTTTTCAGAAATTTGGAATTGTGCCAGTGTAATTTGGACATAATAATACAGTAAATTTTAGAGAATTTGCATGCTTGTGACATTACAGTATTTGCAAATTTTTCATTATTTTCACAGTAAAGTTGTGTTTTTTACATATTATAACCATAGTTATAATACTACTGCTTCTTGGTTTGCAAGAATCCACTGCATTTACTACTGTGATAAACTATTTTTGATTTTACAGTGTTTTACTGTTGCTATTTAACAAATGCTTGCCGTAGTTTCTACGGTCATTTTTTTACAGTGTGTCTTTAAGTTGAAAAGGAGTGGTAAAGAGACACATGGTGGCCACAATAATTCATTACATTTATTAGCTCATGACACAGTTAGTTGAGTTATGTGGACACATTTGATATTAGATACTTTCTAATATACTTGGAGAGTTTGTATGTGTAAGTAATATGTATTAGGGTTGTACGATATACCCGTTTTAGTATAGTACCGCGACACTAATGAATCATATTCGGTACTATACCGCCTCGGAAAAGTACCGGTCCGCCACCCCGCCCGCGCCCCCGTCGTCGTCAAGCCGTGTCATTGCTGGTTTACGAGCAGAGGAGCATGTTCCGCAGTGCACAATCACGAAGTACTTACCGTATTTTTCGGAGTATAAGTCACTCCGGAGTATAAATTGCTCCGGCCGAAAATGCATAATATAGAAGGAAAAAAACATATATAAGTCGCACTGGAGTATAAGTCGCATTTTTTGGGGAAATTTATTTGATAAAACCCAACACCAAGAATAGACATTTGAAAGGCAATTTAAAATAAATAAAGAATAGTGAACAACAGGCTGAATAAGTGTACGTTATATGACGCATAAATAACCAACTGAGAATGTGCCTGGTATGTTAACGTAACATATTATGGTAAGAGTCATTCAAATAACTAAAACATATAGAACATGCTATACGTTTACCAAACAATCTGTCACTCCTAATCGCTAAATCCGATTAAATCTTTGTGGTCCCCTTTATTTAGAAAAGTACCGAAAAGTATTGAAATAATTTTGGTACCGGCATCAAAATATTGGTATCGGGACAACACTAATATGAAACTATAATTCTTTCATACTTGTTTATATTAACAAATGTCATGACAGCGTTATTGTTCAATCAATGACACTGCTGTTATGTGCTTAGCTGTTGTGTAACTGCTAGGTCCTAGCCTACCAGGTTTACCTTTCATTAATGACTTTACTTAAATAGAAGAAAAGACCAACAATGTGTGCTTACACTAAGTAAGGTTGTATTTTTTCCTCATCCTTCACTTGAAGCGTGAGTGAAGAATTTGTGAATGCATGACCTGATAAGTCGAAAAGAGAAGATACAGTATTATCTGCTCACAGATGCTACCTGGTGGTTGTTTGAGCACACTGCAGCTAGTCCTGGCTAGTTCTACTCCTTAAAGCTTCAGTCACATGCAGGATTCTCACAGGAATGAGCCAATACTAAAAACGTATCTACTGTATTGGAGGACATTTAGATTTTAACTGGCTGTCCAGCTGTGCATAATTAAACTAGTTGCAGGACTGCTTGTATCTGAGCTTATATCAGAGATGTTAGATGCAGACCATCCATCCATCCATTTTCCTACCGCTTGCATTCGGGCGGAAGGCGGGGTACACCCTGACAAGTCGCCTATCATCCAATTCAGACAGGCTTCTAATATTTTCCTCCATTTTATCTGAAGCAACATTGCATTTCTCTGACGGTTTACTAATCCTCGAGTCACTAATCCTGTCAATTATGTTGTCAGAGTGGAGCGCCTGTATTCAAAGAGCAAACATAATAATAGCTGTCATCACTGTACAAGTAACAAAATAATTAGTTTTCAATTTTTTTTTTTCACCGAGGTCTTTTTCTTGCTTACCGTCACAGCTTTTCTTGAGGCCCGATAAAAGTGTTCCTCTTCCTTCATCTTTTCCTCTTATTGAGTCAACTGCTTCACATTCTACAAATAATGGATCATACTGTATGTGCAAGAAGTTTTAATGTGACTTTTCAGTGCACTTGTTGCTGTCCAAGTCACCTTTTGGCTTGATAAACTTGTTCGGTGTCGGTGTAGCTTTTCACTGATATTTGCGCACTGACCCTGAAGAAGACTGAACAGGGGACAGGTCTTACAATAACAAAAACAGAAAATCTTACTTTTTGGTAGATACCTTAGGTAGGTCAAATGTACTCACCTAAAATATCAGCTTATTTTGCAGGATCTCTCGTTGTAAAAAACAAAGCAAGGTATTCATAAGGGGGCTCTTCCTTGTTACTCATGCACACAATGTACAAAAGGTACAGGCTTTGCTCTCACTGACCCCGACTTGCAGGTGAGCTGCTGCTGCTTTTGCTGCAACTTAACGTGGGTCACTCAAGCTAAGACCTTTTCGCAGACCTGTAGCACAGAAAATTTCTTGTAGCATCGACATTCATTTTTAGCAATATGGAATGTCTTAAACATCACACTTCAATTATTAACACTCAAACAAGGTACACATGTTCCCTCATACATATAAAAACAATGCCACCATAAGGCCTACTGTAACGCTCAATTAAACACGGAGAACATCCCTAAACTGTGCTAGCACTGTCGTAAACACATGTGTAGACCTGGGCAATATGGATCAAAACTCATATGGGTTAGTTTGGCCCATAAACTAACCCACAAATGGAAATATCCGTTGACTTAACTAAATATCTCCACCATGCCTTGATTTTAAATTTTCGGGACTGATGGCGATCCCAAATACACAAAAACAGGTACCAACAAGTAAGAAAAGTAGTTTTTGCATAATAGCATCCTAACTTAAGAGGTGTTTTGAGATAAGAAAGAAAGAAAAACGCCTTTTAAGAGAAGTCAAATATAATCTCCAATGTTCTTTAAAAAACATGTACCTATGCTCAATTCTTCAGCTAACAAAATCAGAAAAGAACAAAATGTGAAATTAAGTGCCCTGCTTTAAGAGGACATGTGTCAGGACTGGGTCTATGGCGTGGTTTGTTCTCCCAGAAGGCAATGAAAAATTGGCGCGTGCAAGACGTGAATTTAAATACATTTTTAATTCTAACTCAAAAAAAGTACAAACAAAAGGCGCTCACAGCGGAGGTAAAAAACTTGACTAGAAAAACAAAGGGCGCGCACAATGGCGGAGAACTATGAACATTAAACAAACAAAAACTTACGTGACAAGAGATGAAACAAGAACTAACGTGACAAGGAACTGTGGACATGGCATGAATGGGTGATGTCGCCAGGACGAACAACAGAAACAGAAAAGCCTATA
This sequence comes from Entelurus aequoreus, assembly GCF_033978785.1. NCBI lineage: Eukaryota > Metazoa > Chordata > Actinopteri > Syngnathiformes > Syngnathidae > Entelurus > Entelurus aequoreus. The sequence continues at coordinate 27,039,027 of NC_084746.1, forward strand.
TAGTGACATGAAAAGTGAAAACAGGTGCGTGACTAACTGTGAACAGGTGCATGACATGACTGTGAAAACGTGAGACAGGTGTGTGTGAGTCCAAACGTGGAACAGGTGAAACTAATGGTTGCTATGGTGACAAACAAAACCAGGAAGTGAAACCAGGAACTAAGGAAGTGTCCAAAAAACAAAACAGCACATGGCCAAACAAAAACATGAACACAGACATGACAGAACCCCCCCCTTACGGACAGATCCCAGATGTCCAAAAACAAAAAACAGGATCAAGAGTCATGGGAGGGGGGGAGGGGGACATGGCGGTGGGTCGCCAGACCAGGTGTCCCCGAATCCACCGGGGCAGAGTCAGGTGGCGGCGGCGGGTAGACCGCCGCTGAACCTGACGAGGTGGGCGACCTGGGAATGGCCACATTCGTGGCAGACGAGGAGGTCGGCGCACCTGGCGTGGCGGACGCCCATGGAAAGGCCACATCCTTGGCCGACGAGGAGGTGGGCGCGTTGTCGTGGCAGGCGGCGAAGCTTGGCGTGGTGCGTCAGGCGGCGAAGCTTGGCGTGGTGCGTCAGGCGGCGAAGCTTGGCGTGGCGGGTCTTGACGAGGGTCTTGGTCTTGGCATGGGTCTTGGTCTTGGTCTTGGCGAGGGTCTGGGTCTTGGTCTTGGACTTGGTCTTGGCGTGGTTGGTCTTGGTCTTGGACTTGGCGTGGTTGGTCTTGGTCTTGGACTCGGCGTGGTTGGTCTTGGTCTTGGCGTAGTTGGTCTTGGACTTGGTCTTGGTGTGGCTGTGCTTGGACTTGGTCTTGGTTACTTGGCGGGTCTTGGTCTTGGCTTTGGTCTTGGCGTGGGACAGCCACGGGCGGCACTTGGCGGCGTGGGGCAGCCACGGGCGGCACTTGGCGGCGTGGGGCAGCCACGGGCGGCACTTGGCGGCGTGGGGCAGCCACGGGCGGCACTTGGCGGCGTGGGGCTGCGACTGGCGGCACTTGGCGGCGTGGGGCTGCGACTGGCGGCACTTGGCGTCGTGAAGCTGCGACTGGCGGCGCTTGGCGTGGAGCAGGTACTGGTGGCGCTTGGCGTGGAGCAGGTACTGGCGGCGCTTGGCGTGGAGCAGGTACTGGCGGCGCTTGGCGTGGAGCAGGCACTGGCGGCGCTTGGCGTGGAGCAGGCACTGGCGGCGCTTGGCGTGGAGCAGGTACTGGTGGCGCTTGGCGTGGAGCAGGTACTGGTGGCGCTTGGCGTGGAGCTGGGCGTGGAGCAGGTGGATCTTGGCATGGACGAAAAACTGGTGGTGGTGGTCGTGCTGGTGGCTGTGGCTTGGCATGACGAAAGACTGGTGGTGGGGGTCGTGCTGGTGGCTGTGGCTTGGCAGGTCGAAAGACAGGTGGTGGTGGTCGTGCTGGAGGCTGTGGCTTGGCGTGACGATGCTGACCCACCCCACCTGAACAATTCCCAGCCCTAGCCCCCCCCTCAAGGAGCGGATCCCAGACGCGCTCCCCGCGGTCTGGAACCGTCTTTTGGGGTGGGCGGAGGGGGTTCAGGAGGAGGGCAGAATCCTCCCCTCTAAATTGCCCAAAAGGTCTTTCGTTCCCCCCCACCTGGGCTTTTGTGGGTGAAAAAAAAAATTCTGACTTGAGCGTGGCATGAGTCCTGGGGGGCGGGGCATGAAAATTGGGTGACTGTGATTGACAGGATCTGATTTCTAAAAACATGTCTTGGTAATATTTAATCATGGATTTAGAGTCTTTGGTTGGATGTGGCTGACAAGAAAAAGAGTTCAGGGGAAAAAAATCCATGACGTCACCCACTGGCAGCGGCGTGACGTCGTCCTGGGGAAGCCGGGCTGGCTGCAGCTCGTTTCCGCCCGGAGGGGGAGGAGCTTGCGGGAACGATGCGTCCTTTCCAATGCTTGTGGAAGCCCTCCCTGACGTCCTTCGTCGGGAGCGGCGCTTCCGGGACTGCGGTGACGCAGCGCCATCCTCGGACCAAATGGAGTCTCTGTACTCCACGGAGGAGTAGCGCAGCGTTTCCTTCTCCATGGCGTGGAGGACCTCCCACGCTGCCTCGTCCAAAACGCCCAATTTTCTTGCGGGAGAACTTTTATGCTGGCGACATACTGTCAGGACTGGGTCTATGGCGTGGTTTGTTCTCCCAGAAGGCAATGAAAAATTGGCGCGTGCAAGACGTGAATTTAAATACATTTTTAATTCTAACTCAAAAAAAGTACAAACAAAAGGCGCTCACAGCGGAGGTAAAAAACTTGACTAGAAAAACAAAGGGCGCGCACAATGGCGGAGAACTATGAACATTAAACAAACAAAAACTTACGTGACAAGAGATGAAACAAGAACTAACGTGACAAGGAACTGTGGACATGGCATGAATGGGTGATGTCGCCAGGACGAACAACAGAAACAGAAAAGCCTATATAGTGACATGATAAGTGAAAACAGGTGCGTGACTAACTGTGAACAGGTGCATGACATGACTGTGAAAACGTGAGACAGGTGTGTGTGAGTCCAAACGTGGAACAGGTGAAACTAATGGTTGCTATGGTGACAAACAAAACCAGGAAGTGAAACCAGGAACTAAGGAAGTGTCCAAAAAACAAAACAGCACATGGCCAAACAAAAACATGAACACAGACATGACAACATGTTTAAACGTCAGCAGCAACATGAAAATAATTGACTTTTAACAATGGTGTTTTATAGGTAAACATTATTATAGGACATACACACTAAGGTTTTAGCCAGGAACATCAACTTCAGCTTCATGTTCTGAAAATTACTTTTAAAAGTCACTAATTATAGTTACTCGTTCTGAAAATTACTTTTTTTAAAGTCACTAATTATAGTTACCAAAACAATAATTGAATTACTGACGGAATTACTCTTTAATAAATGTAATTACTATAGAAAGTAATTAATGCGTTACTTAAAAACAAACGTTAAAAATCCGGCATAATGCATTTGAGATAAGTTTCATATAAAGCAGACCTGGGCATTGTACGGCCCGCGGGCCGCATCCGGCCCTTTGCGCATCCCTGTCCGGCCCGCGTGAGGCCAATCATAAATTACAAAATAAATTTCAAAAAGTATCTATGTCGAGTGTGCAATACAACGGTGCTGCTTTTGTTTTGAAAAGCGTTATTTGTATTACTTCCGTGTGGACGTATGCGTGATTGTGAGTGAATGTGAACAACTGCAATTACAAAATAAAGTTGAAAAAACATCTATGTCCTGCGCGCAATACAACTGTGCTGCTTTTATTTTGAAAAGTATTATTTATGGGCGTGTGTCCGTGTGTAACCTGCGAGTGAAGGTGCACATGCAGCGACAAGTGATGCACGGTTTACACCCGAGACGCCAAAAAGAGAAAAGTTGATGAGGAATGGCGTGTTTTCAACAACACATGAACTGCAAAGCAACGTCCCCTCACCTAAGGTGCGTGCCTGCGCAATTGCGCACTGCTCAAGCGTCCGCTGCGCGCAGTAAGTATATGCCGCGCACCAAATCAAATCCCATCTGAATTCTAAACAAAATAAACATATTTATTCTATGGAATTTTGCAATGCAACTTTGAGTGACAGTGACAACAAGCGGCCCTAATGGTGTTCGTCAACACCGTTCAATTGAACACCGTTCAATTATTGTAACGTCTATCGAGATGCTTCGAGGACAGGAATTATATCGATCACTTTATTGAACAAAACTGTTTATACTCGGACATAACCACACCAAAAACATGAGTAAAACAGTTCTATCTCGAAAAACTAGTCATTTTCTGCCGTACAAACCAGGCCAAAACCAACTTGTCATCTGTCACCAACACGCATAGCACTAAACCACTGGTGCGTTTAAGGCCACACAAAAAGTCGGACAACTCAAACACCACACAAAGTTACACTATGACTCCTCAGTCATACGTGTGCTTATTTTACTGTCATTTATTATTAATGTTAATTTATATATATTAGTCATGGAATGCTGTTACACACACTATGTTGAAGTATTACTATTATTATTATTATTATTTATCTTACGGTATATATCAAAAATAATATTGAGCAAAATTGAATTGAAATATTGTCGATGTGGCCCTCCAGCAGTGCTCGGGTAGCTCATGCGGCCCCCGGTAAAAATTAATTGCCCACCACTGATATAAAGTATACTTGACAGCAGTGCGTGCTTCTGAGTTTGTGCCTTTAAAAGGTGGTGCCTTTTTGCCTAGTGATATGTGACGTCAGCAGGTCCACGCTCCGTCTGAGTCTCACAGGCATTTTAGCTTGAGCTGTTTTTGTTAGCTTAGCGGGCTAGCAGGGGCAACTCCTTTGACTCTTTCACTGGTTTGTGTTACCTCTGCTTAATAAATAGATTGAATGAGCTTCCATGGCTGTATGTTCTTGTCAATAAACGGATGGCAAGTATGTTACTTCAATCATTGATTTGTTGTTCAATATTCCCTCCGACCCTTGTAGTTGCTAGCGCGCTGTGCAGTTCATGTCAAGTTTTAAGGCGGTGAAAAAAACGTTGTCTTTTACTGACCAGTTCCTCCAACTTAGATCTTGTTTCTTCCATGTTGGAAGACTGAGTGTGTGAGTCAGGAGGGGCACAAACAGGGTGATCGGCGACATTCCCGCGTCAATCACTTGTCCATTTGGTCATTGTTATGGTTTAAGTTTATTTCAAACATGCTATACAGATGAGCAAACATTTTACTGTAGTTTATTAAAAGTTGGATGTATTCATTTTAAAAGCAAAATTAAAAGGTTAATATCTGAATTCGCATGTGTGCTACTTTTTTTTAATACTTGCACAAAACCTATTTTTAGTTGCAAATACGAGTAAAATGCTTGCACTGTACAGCTCTGCAGTGGACTTAATGAAGTGTCTCTGAGATATTTGACACTTGTATTTTCCAACCTTTGTGTTTTCTTACTTGCAAATAGCACGTTTTGACTGCAGGTGCTATTCTGATATCAAATTTCTGTGGATGTGTCACACCATATGTCAACTATGGGCACCAATGTAGGTGCATGTGGAAATGATCACAAAGACCACCTCATTACGATCTTCTATATGCTTTTCTACAAGGCAATTGGTTTCTTTTTCAATGTCATTCTGAACATGTGTCACCTGACTCCTTTATTTTTCTCTCTAGCTCCTTTAATTTGAGTGCTGCGCTGCGTTATAGAGTCGCACATTACCTCCTTTTCGGCATCCCTGATTTCAGTCTATTGTAAAGATGATTCTAGTGATATAAGTATAATAAAAAAATACAAATAAAAGAAAATATTAAGCTCATTGGCTTTTCTCCAGCGTTTGCAACTGCTTTGACTCTTTTTTATGGTGAGAAATTGTTTTGAAGTGAATTAGAAACCATAGGTGAACCGGGCGATGGGAATGCTAAAGCGTCATTTGTCAAGAACACTGCACATGACAACATCAAGCGTCATTTATAATTAAATACCGTATATCCATACAGCTAAATCATGGTTAGCCCTGTTTAACTTAATATAAGCTAACTGTCCTGGGTTGAATATGCCTAAAAGCGGCTTGTTAGATGATTCTTCATACACTCAGATGACCATTTTTAATCTTCTTTGCCTCAATGGGAATACAACATTACTTTGTCTTTGATTACCGTAGTAATAATAAAATTATTAGATTAAATTGCATCCACCTATAACATAGGAAGGACATATATATAAGTGAGGAAACACATTTATGGATTAGACTTAGACAAACTTTAATGAACCACAAGGGAAATTGTTGAAACAGAATTAAAATTGGGAAATTGACCTTGAATAAGGTCTTCTTTTGAACATTACCTCTGCTTGTGGAGTGCTGATTTAACTTTTTCTAGTAGTCTGGATACGTGTCCAGGTTCTCTCTCCCAATGTGAATTTGTCTTTGGTCCTCCTGCAACATATGATTTCAAAGTGCAGTGTCTGGCATTGTCTTCGCACTTTTAGCATACACTTGTGTTTAAACGCCTTGAACACAGGCCTTATGTCCCAGATAAAAATTATTTTACAACTAGTAATAACATTCCTGAGATATTGCATGAAGGTGGTTCAAATTGAAATATGTATTCTCATTGACTCACCTTTCTCAACAATACATGCTATTGTTAATAATAATAATAATAATAATAATAATGGATTAGATTTATATAGCGCTGTAGACACTCAAAGCGCTTCACAGAGAAGTGAGAACCCATCATTCATTCACACCTGGTGGTGGTAAGCTACTTTCGTAGCCACAGCTGCCCTGGGGTAGACTGACGGAAGCGTGGCTGCCAGTTTGCGCCACCTATCATTCAATCACCAGTGTGAGCAGCACTGGGGGCAAGGGTGAAGTGTCCTGCCCAAGGACACAACGGCAGCGATTTGGGAGCAAACCTAAAACCCTCAGGTTTCTGGCATGGCCGCTATACCCAAAACGCCAAAGTTGCCACACTGTCAACTTTATTTCTTTTCGCACATTAACGCTTGGCCTCCAGACGCTCAATCAGGTACACGACTTCTCCAAGGACGCTGTTTATTTTCTTCAGCCATTGTGATAATGGACAATTTCTTTATACTACTTTTTTGGGGTCTCTTAAAACTGTGTAGGTTTACTTAATGAAGTCTCCAGTGTGACACCTTTTAAAGTGACATTTGTAGGGAAAAGTTTATACTTTATAACAAAACAAGGTTAACTTGCACTGCATGGGTGCTTGGCTAGCTATTTCTAGGCTGGTGAGTTTCTCAATGCCTGTTTCAGTCATGCCTGGTTTAACTGGTGACGCCAGTCCTTTACCTTTGCGTGTAAAGGCCGGCTTCATTTGACACACATTTAAAAACATTGAGCTCTGTGAACCAGACTTTAAATGTTTGTGTATCACAAACAAACACGTGTCTCTATTTAATGAAACAAAGCCCCTTGTAATGTGTGGAGGAATAACACACGGGTGAACCAACGCCCCATGAACATCAGGAAGCAGCAGATGTAGTTGAAACAAACGCTCGCTCTATTTGATTAATTTCACTCTGCAAAGTAATTACAAAAAATTATTTGGCTGTGAAACGTCTTCTGTGACTCCTTATTCTCAGTGGGAGTGTGGTCGTATAGACTGACATGTTTTGGAACGTGTCAGTGGGGGAGAGAGGATCAGCAACTCAAGGCAAAGCCAATGGCGACAGTCAGGCTGGTGAAAGGGCGCCATCTGGCGGTGATGAAGGTACAGAACAAGTGATGCAGAAAGACTTGGCAAACAATTTGTGCAATAAATATGTGACTAAATGAATGGGACAAGCGATATAAAATGGATGAGGGTGGCTAAAACAAAAATGAAAGTGAAATGTGTGCACCAAATTATGTGGTGATTCTGCTAAGCAATCTAAAGTTACAGTGAGTGTTCTAATAAAGTGCATTGAGGTGTGTGAGAAATTTAAAGTCAATCAGACTTATTAAGGTCAAACTCTGGGGTTTTGTAACAGCACTGCCTTATTGTGAGTTTGTCAGAAAAAAACAATAGCCCAGGGAATACAGTTATGGGGCATGTTTTGAAAAATGTTCACCCTTATGTACTGTATGTGTGTATTCGCCGCTCGCTGGATCTCCGTAGTGTTCACGCTTGATCGCGCCATCGTAAGTACCAATTGGACCGCTGTTTTCAGAGTTCATCTGTGTTCATATTGCTTTCACCACCACTATACACCACCAGTACAAACGACATAGAACACATAACTTTCTGTACCATATTTTACAGACTATAAGGCACACTTAAAATTCTTTCATTTTCTAAAAAATCGACAATTTGCCTTTAAACCCGGTGCGTCTAAAGTACGTCTTAATTCTGGTTGTGCTTACCGACCTCGAAGAAATTTAATTGGTACATTGTATAATGATAGGTGTGATCAGTAGATGGCAGTCACACATAAGAAATACCTGTGGACTGCAGGTTTACTGATGCCTGTTCAATAAATCACTCTATAGCAAGTACCCAGAAGCAAGGAACAGCAAAACTTTGATGTTTCATTGAGAATATAGAAGATTACAAACCTGTCAAAAAGCTTTAGTACGACTTTGGTAAGCTGGCGTGGCTCGGTTGGTAGAGCGGCCATTCCAGCAACTTGAAGGTTCCAGGTTTGCTTCCCGTTTCCGCCATCCTAGTCACTGCCGTTGTGTCATTGGGTAAGTCAGTTTACCCACCTGCTCTCAGTGCCACCCACATTGGTTTAAAAGTAGCTTAAAGGATGTACAGTAGATATTGGGTTTCACTATGTAAAGCGCTTTGAGTCTCCAGAGAAAAGCGCTGTATAATTCACTTCACTACAAAGTGAAGTATAGGACTTAAATAAATATAATTCACTTCACTACAAAGCCACGCCGCTTGATGGAATCGGCGCATTACGGCTATCGTAGTTAATAGGAGATATATTATCTGGCATTTTGTTATGCAATATCATACAAAACCAACTTTTCTTACCTATTGGTATATGCTGATGTGTATTTGGGATCTGCATAAGTACCGAAAATTTGCGGGCGTCCGCCTTTATCAATAAGCTCCTTTTTTTCTCTACCCTGTTGTTGTGGGGCATTGATCCTCCTCTGTTGCAATTTTTAATATAAATTAGCGTACACTTCTAACTTATATCTTAGACTCACTATGGAAATGCTAAAAACTACCGGTACAAAAAAGATGACGGGGAGAAGACGCTGTCGAATTGCCATCCATCCATCCATCCATCCATCTTCTTCCGCTTATCCGAGGTCGGGTCGCGGGGGAAGCAGCCTAAGCAGGGAAACCCAGACTTCCCTCTCCCCAGCCACTTCATCCAGCTCTTCCCGGGGGATCCCGAGGCGTTCCCAGGCCAGCCGGGAGACATAGTCTTCCCAACGTGTCCTGGGTCTTCCCCGTGGCCTCCTACCGGTCCGACGTGCCCTAAACACCTCCCTAGGGAGGCGTTCAGGTGGCATCCTGACCAGATGCCCGAACCACCTCATCTGGCTCCTCTCGATGTGGAGGAGCAGCGGCTTTACTTTGAGCTCCCCCCGGATGGCAGAGCTTCTCACCCTATCTCTAAGGGAGAGCCCCGCCACCCGGCGGAGGAAACTCATTTCGGCCGCTTGTACCCGTGATCTTGTCCTTTCGGTCATAACCCAAAGCTCATGACCATAGGTGAGGCTGGGAACGTAGATCGACCGGTAAATTGAGAGCTTTGCCTTACGGCTCAGCTCCTTCTTCACCACAACGGATCGATACAGCGTCCGCATTACTGAAGACGCCGCACCGATCCGCCTGTCGATCTCACGATCCACTCTTCCCTCACTCGTGAACAAGACTCCGAGGCACTTGAACTCCTCCACTTGGGGCAGGGTCTCCTCCGCAACCCGGAGATGGCACTTCACCCTTTTCCGGGCGAGAACCATGGACTCGGACTTGGAGGTGCTGATTCTCATCCCAGTCGCTTCACACTCAGCTGCGAACCGATCCAGTGAGAGCTGAAGATCCTGGCCAGATGAAGCCATCAGGACCACATCATCTGCAAAAAGCAGAGACCTAATCCTGCAGCCACCAAACCAGATCCCCTCAACGCCTTGACTGCGCCTAGAAATTCTGTCCATAAAAGTTATGAACAGAATCGGTGACAAAGGGCAGCCTTGGCGGAGTCCAACCCTCACTGGAAACGTGTCCGACTTACTGCCGGCAATGCGGACCAAACTCTGGCACTGATCATACAGGGAGCGGACCGCCACAATCAGACAGTCCGATACCCCATACTCCCTGAGCACTCCCCACAGGACTTCCCGAGGGACACGGTCGAATGCCTTCTCCAAGTCCACAAAACACATGTAGACTGGTTGGGCAAACTCCCATGCACCCTCAAGGACCCTGCCGAGAGTATAGAGCTGGTCCACAGTTCCACGACCAGGACGAAAACCACACTGTTCCTCCTGAATCCGAGGTTCGACTATCCGGCGTAGCCTCCTCTCCAGCACACCTGAATAGACCTTACCGGGAAGGCTGAGGAGTGTGATCCCACGATAGTTAGAACATACCCTCCGGTTCCCCTTCTTAAAGAGAGGAACCACCACCCCGGTCTGCCAATCCAGAGGTACCGCCCCCGATGTCCACGCGATGCTGCAGAGTCTTGTCAACCAAGACAGCCCCACAGCATCCAGAGCCTTAAGGAACTCCGATGGCCTTGCCATCGAGGAGCTTTTTACTACCTCAGCAACCTCAGCCCCAGAAATAGGAGAGCCCACCACAGATTCCCCAGGCACTGCTTCCTCATAGGAAGACGTGTTGGTGGGATTGAGGAGGTCTTCGAAGTATTCCCTTCACCGATCCACAACATCCGCAGTCGAGGTCAGCAGAACACCATCCTCACCATACACGGTGTTGATAGTGCACTGCTTCCCCTCCCTGAGGCGGCGGATGGTGGTCCAGAATCGCTTCGAAGCCGTCCGGAAGTCGTTTTCCATGGCTTCCTCGAACTCCTCCCATGTCCGAGTTTTTGCCTCCGCGACCGTCGAAGCCGCACAAACTTGGCCTGTCGGTACATGTCCGCTGCCTCAGGAGTCCTATGAGCCAAAAGAACCCGATAGGACTACTTCTTCAGCATGAAGGCATCCCTCACCGCCGGTGTCCACCAACGGGTTCTAGGATTACCGCCACGACAGGCACCAACTACCTTACGGCCACAGCGTCATCGGTTACGTAAATACGTCGACGCCGTTTTTGTGCGTCGACGCGTCGCATATTTATGTCACACTACCGTCATGGCGAAGCGAAAAGCAGACGATCAAAGAAGACGATGCGAGCGGTGCGAGCGAGGGGGGAAAAGCATGCCAAAAGTGGTCAAAAGTGTGGGAGTATTTCAATAAACGGCCTAATGATGTTGTTGTATGCACACTGCGTCGAGCGTAAATGGCCTATCATAGCAGCACAACGGCTATGAACGAACATTTGAAAAGAAAACCATCAACTAGTCAATCGTCCGCGTGAGCATACGTTGTCATCATTACACAAAAACATGAATGTGCCATTTGTATCTGCTAGGGGTGTAACGGTACGTGTTTTGTATTGAACCGTTTCGGTATGGGGCTTTCGGTTCGGTACGGGGGTGTACCGAACGAGTTTCTAAGCTAAAGCTAAAGTCTTAACAAGCTGCTTTGCTCTGTCTGCCTCTGTCTCAGCACGCAGCATTGTCCCACCCACACAACCATCTGATTGGTACACACAAAGCATTGTCAGCCAATCAGCAGTGCGTATTCAGAGCGCATGTAGTCAGCGCTTCAGCGTCGAGCAGATAGGTGTTTAGCAGGTGAGCATCAGGCAGCGGACTCTCCCCAAATGATAATAAACACCTCCCAGTCAACTACTAGTAACATCACTATGAGCCCGTTGACCTTCTAGAAACTTAAACTGCAGCTCAGCTCACTCGCAGTCCTGGCTTGAGGTGAAGGCTAATTACCTCTCAGTTCCAGCCACATCGATCCCTTCTGAGCGCCTATTTTCAGCTGCTGGGAATATTGTAAACAAGAAAAGAACCAAACATGTAGACATGCTAACCTTTCTTCATTACAACTGTTAGACACTCACTGGAATGAGTAGAATTGGTTATTGTGTACTGTCTTGGACTGGATGTTTATTTTGCACATTTTAAAAGCAATACTTAATGTTTACAGTGCTCCAGAATATTTAGATTGGCACTTTTTTGTATTGGATGTTTATCTTTATTTTTGCACATTTTAGCAAATAAGCAATACTTTCACTTTTGTTGAAATGTTTACACTGTTGTTACAGAATATTTCGTTTTGCACTTTTTTGTATTGGATGTTTATCTTTATTTTTGCACATTTTAAAGCAAAATAAGCAATACTTTTACTTTTGAAATGCTTATACTATTGCAGAATATTAAGATTTGCACTGGATGTTGACTTTTATATTTGCACATTAAAAAGCAAATAAGCTACTTTTAATTTTGTTAAATGTTAAAAGTTTTAAATGTTTACATTGTTACAGAATATTTCGTCATGTTGTTGTCAATGTTGACTGAGTGGCCATACTTTTTTTTTTTGGAAATAAAAGCCATGCCTTTTGAAAAAACGGGCCTACATTTATTTTTTCATCTTCATTTTGAATAAAAAAAGAATCGGTAAAATGAAAAATAATCAATAGATTAATCGAAAAAATAATCTATAGATTAACCGATTAATCGAAAAAAATTATCTATAGATTAATCGATAGAAAAATAATCGTTAGCTGCAGCCTTAGAAGAGACGGTCTGAAAGCAGCCTGAAGATGGTCTGTATAACATAATCTATGCACGATGTTGGCCTTAAGAACCACAATTATATGCATTGTGTTTTAAATGTAGAAAGAAAAATCATAATACCCTGTAGAGCCCTTTGTTGCCCCTTATAATCCGGTACGCCTTTTTTAAGAAAATAAACCTGAATAGACCTGCTCATCGGCAGTGTGCCTTATAATCCGGTGCGCCCTATGGCACGTAAAATACAGTAGTTTATCCAGTATACTGATATTTTCGGATTGGACAACTACTCACACCAAAAAGCTCTGCCAAAATTGGGCAAGTTTGCACTCGACAAAACTCTGCTGCAAAAAATCTATGGTGAGTAAAATGTTTATTGGAATCCCTATTATAATACAAGTTACACATTCATCTGCGAGTCTGTCAAATATCTTTTGAATTGATCAATTTACACACAAATTTTTTGGATCGCCGAGTGCCTGGCCGCTTGTTTTGTGACTCGAGTATGAGCAGCCATGTTTACTAAAATTTTCTGTTACTTCCAACACTCATTTTATGAATTTAATCAATTAAAAATACACCATAACGGTGAAACCTTTTTCTGTTTCTTTGTTTAAAAAAGCTGTCCATTGATACCAATCTTTTTAAAATGGGATAAATATTAGGAAAGTTGTGATGTATTTGACAAAAAGGTCACAGCTAAAATCTTGAGCCCCACTGACTTTGTATTGAAGAGACTGACTATAAATTACTGCATTTTTACCGGTTTCAAAAGTCCATAACTTCTTTAATATTCTATCAGAGGAAAATTATACTTATATCACTGGAATCATCTTTACAAGACCTGTCTGATAATACTGGTTTTATGAAAATCATTTTTTTTTATTGTATTTTACACACATCTTATGTGTGCAAAGGTGTCCGATTTTTTCCATACGACTGAAGTGTATGAGCATATTTGTAAAGTTGACGCATTGCAGAATCAACAAGCCTTAAATTATGCACCTGAATATAAATGGGTTACTTATTGCAAATTCACATATTCCTAATCTTCACATTATTACAGGATATGTGATCTAATCGTCATAAGTCAAAAATGTACACATTTTGGAGCAAAGAGTTAAGCAGTGTTTTGTAAGTAGATTGCAACGTAAAGATTGCACTGCATCATACTGGGAAGTGTTTAGATTTTGGTTGGTAGGATAATAGAAACAGATGTCAGTGTAAAGGAAACTAAAACCAAAATAGTAAACTGTGTCAATCAAAACTAAGCTTAATATGTCTGTGGATGCAATACTGTATTTTGACAAAGCTCATAGTCTTTTCCCTAAAATGTCTTCTGGATTGACAATAAAACATTTCAAATAATGCTAACACCTCCAATTCTAGAACGTTCAATCCCTAGTTGTTGACGGAAGAGAAACCCAAAAATGGCGGAAATATAGATAGGCAAAATTTTGTGAGTCCTTAAAGCTCCGGCAGGTACACACATGTGAGTCGATGCTTTTGACTTAGGTTATGTCTACACTAAGCCGGATAACCCCTTAAAGGAATAATTATTTAGCCTAAGCCCCGTTTCAGCCACACTAAACCATCGTTTAAGGTCCCCCTCCTCGGACAATTTTTTACACAGATAAGTGCGCCGTGTATTTCTTGAATCTCCGGCTCTTAGCTTTGTATGGACTCATTGATCGTTTACAAACTGAGTTCGGAGAGGAAGTGACGTCAGAAAAAACGCCCCACAGCCAGTTTCATAAAGCGGTTTCGTAACTCGGAGCTAACCACTAGAAATATGAAGGCAAGTCATCCAGACAGACCCGTGTTTCTCCTTCCGTCTGTACAGACGCTTGTGGAAATCACACATGAATACCTTAAGAGAAAGCGATCGCAGCTATTTTGGATACAACACTTCTCAGACGGCAAGAGAACTTTCGAATGTCCATGTCAGCTGTGATTCTACTTACCGAAAAACTTCATCCATTTGTCGAAGGAGAGACAACGAGAATGCGGGCTCCCATGGATGTGATAAAAAAGGTAGCCTGTGCTTTGTATTACCTGGCCGTCGAGGGAAGAAAATGGCGAATGCTTTTGAACTGGCAAAGCAGACTGTATCAGTTATTGTCCGCCATGTATGTCGCGGACTCAACGTCTCGGTCCAGAGTATGTAAAGTCACCAAAAACGAATGGACAATGAAGGTGAAGGCAAAAGAGTGAGGAGCGTAATGACCAGACATCTAGATCCCTAGATTGATTGGTGTAAAATGTTCTTTGTCACATTGTGTACTTTCACGTGTCCAATAAAGATTTGATTAATTTATGATGGCTCAGGTGTGATTCACTACAATAGTTAATAACTGGAATCCAGAGCACACTGGATTCCAGTTAATTTAAAGGTCTACTGAAACCCACTACTACCGACCACGCAGTCTGATAGTTTATATACCAATGATGAAATTGTAACATTGCAACACATGCCAATACGGCCGGGTTAACTGATAAAGTGCAATTCTAAATTTCCCGGGAAATATCCGGCTGAAAACGTCTCGGTATGATGACGTTCGCGCGTGACGTCACGTAGTGTGCGGAAGTATTGGGACACCATTGTGTCCCAATACAAACAGCTCTGTTTTCATCGCAAAATTCCACAGTATTCTGGACATCTGTGTTGGTGAATCTTTTGCAATTTGTTTAATGGACAATTAAGACAGCAAAGAAGAAAGCTGTAGGTGGGATCGGTGTATTAGCGGCTGGCTACAGCAACACAACCAGGAGGACTTTGAGTTGGATAGCAGACGCGCTACCGTGAGTATGCAACTTTCTTCCAAACATTTGATCGCTTGCCCGTCCGTGCGTGCCGCTATGTGCATGTCATTGGGGAAATGTATGTGCTGTATATACTTTGCGGAAGTGAATGGTACTTTGGGCTGTGGGATTGAGTGTGTTGTGCGGGTGTTTGAGTTGTGTTAGCGGGTTATATGGACGGGAGGGGGAGGTGTTTGTTATGCGTGATTAATTTGTGGCATATTAAATATACCGACCGACACTTCTCACGACAAAAAAAAAGTATCGTTAGGGGGAATAAGGTCATTTGAATATGTTTTACATAAAATAGTCATTTACTAAGTGTTAGAAAATAAATGCTACCTTCAATACTGATCATCAACATCCATTAAACTGAGCTACAACAATGCATTAGCTGGGAGTGGGCGTCGTTGTCATGGCAGAAAGTGAAATGCTATTACCCCCTGACCTGCCTAATTTCCCTTTTCTGGACTTTTCAAAAGTTGTGTTTCTTTCCACTGTGTCCCGTGAATCGACCAAAGCGCTGTCGGATTGACAATCTTCCTGGAGCGGTTGCCAGGTAACAAGGGCCTGTGCGGCGTTCAAGACCCAACAGCGAAGATGGGGAAATTATTTATAGTCGTTCCAAAAGTGTTTTACGTCACTGTAGCGCATTTATCGATCAAAAACAGCACTTATGTTCTTTTTTTTTTTAAAGTAGAATTTTAAGAATGGCGTAAACTAACCAAAACATACAGTGACGATATGATTATTATTATTGTATTTTTCCACTATGCATGAAATGTCCTACATCACGTTCACTCAACAGTAAATATAGTGATTATTATTTTTACTCTCATTGGGGATATACCAAATATGCAATTACAACACTATGTTTCATTCCTGAAATAATTAGCAAAAAAAAGCTGTGCAAACATGTACATGACGTCACCTTCTTAAAGCTCATAGCAGCGTGGCAAAAAAACTGTCTCTACAACGTAGCATAAGCAATTATATTTAAAAACAATATAACCAATTTGGTGTTTCTGGCAATAATATCTATCAATTTTCATAATTTTTGAAGGCAAAGAAGACACACAGTTACGAGATTCCGCATTACGTCATCGCAGAGAGGCCACTCGGTGCGCCTTTGCACGAACATTATTACCACAACACCAGCTCGGTGAGGAGGAGGAGTGCTAGGAGGGCACCACCGCTCGTAGTGATGCGGCTCCCGGATACCAAGCACGCCTGATCGCGCGGGTGCAGGACACGGCCGTTGTTGTGCTGTGGTGGGATTCCTGGCGGTGGGAGATGTTGACATGCCTCGAAATACATTCTGGTAAGTCCCGTGCAGCTGCTTTAACGAGCGCCAGTCAAAACACGACCTTTACCTACTCTGGACAAACGTTGTGTAGTTTTGACGTTAATTATAGTTTTTTGGATAGTTGCAGTTAAGTTGGTTCATTGCAAATGTTATAGTAGAAACATTGTAACACACAGGTGTCTCCTGCAGGATGCATGCAGAGACGCCTGTTGCCTCCATTCCTGCCCTTTTACCTTTTAAGCCATAATGGCTGCTGGTGTCCTTCTGCATAGACACAGACCAGTGCTTGGTGCTTTTTGTTTTGCAAGCATGCAGTATGTGTATGTCCCTTGCATGACCCTGTGTGTATTTGTACTCATTACATAGTAATCCTCTTGAAGACATACGTGTTGCATATGAACTGACAACATAGTTATTGTACTTTTATGTTTATACAGTAGTAGAGTATCACTGAGGTGGTATCCACAATATATTGTTTTTGTGTTGCTTTAGAACAAACACACACAAGTACCCCAAAGTCTGATACTTTGCCCCTATTGTGCACATTTGTACATAATAGTAAACAATGTGACAAGCTACTCTCCAGTACTCCCATTTCTAACAGTGTTAATAACCATTTTAGCACTACAGTATAATATGAACAGTGTAGCCTTTTTACAACTGAAATACTTGGTTTTGCTCGCAAGCAGATGCCAGAGTGTACTGTAAATGGTGTAGATTATCTTTATTGTCATTGTATTGTGTATAGTAACAATGGGCGAAGTCTTCCACGGTGCAAGATCAACAAAATATGGGAAAGGTACAATATATAAAATGAAAACATGTTAAAATAGTGTTTGACATGTACATACATATATATGTGCATATATAAATATGCACAGTACAAGCCAAAAGTTTGGACATACCTTCTCATTCAATGCGTTTTCTTTATTTTTCTAATATTTTTTTATTAAATTTTTGGCCTGTATAGTATGTATATGTATTTATGTATGTATTGCTGTGTTTGCATATCACGTCGGTTTTTCTTCTTCGCAGCTTAATTCACACGATGGTCAAGCAGCTCAAGCGTCGCATTAAAACAAGAGAGAGTGAGTGTAGTTTGAGCAGAAAATGCCCAATTGCTGTTCTGTTCTTGGGTGTTTCAATCGTTCAAATAGAGAGATAGGAAATAGCTTTTATAGAGTCCCAAATGAAGTGGTTCATAAAGGTAATAAAGTCAGGGAAAAAACAAAAGTGTGTCAAAGGAAATGGCTCTCAAAAATATTACTTTTATCAGCTTGTGGAGTAAAATCGGACCATACTTGTATCTGCAACGATCACTTTGTGAAATGTTTGTTTGAACATTTGATTTGTTTGAGAAACTGTAATGAAGTTTATTCTCTACTAGAACTTAACGTAAAGAAAGGACACGAGGTCGACGTAGTATGTGTTCTTTTGTGGTTTCTATGCCCAGAGGTGGGTAGTAACACGCGACATTTACTCCGTTACATCTACTTGAGTAACTTTTGGGATAAATTGTACTTCTAAGAGTAGTTTTAATGCAACATACATTTACTTTTACTTGAGTATATTTATAGAGAAGAAACGCTACTTTTACTCCGCTCCATTTATCTACATTCAGCTCGCTACTCGCTACTGATTTTTATGGATCTGTTAATGCACGCTTTGTTTGTTTTGGTTTGTCAGACAGACCTTCAAAGTAGGATCTATGCATGCCTGCGTTTCACCAATCAGATGCAGTCACTGGTGACTTTGGACCAATCAAACAGAGCCAGGCGGTCACATGACCGTCACACGCGGACCCCGGCTTAAACAAGTTGAAAAACTTATTCGGGTGTTACCATTTAGTGGTCAATTGTGCGGAATATGTACTGTACTGTGCAATCTACAAATACAAGTTTCAATCAATCAATCAAAAGTGTGAAGGAAAAAGGACACTTTTTTATTTCAACCGTACCTCTCTTAAAAGCTTAAAGACTGACCGCACAGTTTCTGTCTTCACAATAAAAGTGCCGCTCCATCGCGCCTGCGCTAACAAAATAAGAGTCTCCGAAAGCCAGCGCAAACAAGCTAGCAAGCTACGGAGTTTGACGCCAATGTATTTCTTGTAAAGTGTATAAAAACGAATATGGAAGCTGGACAAATAAAATGCCAAAAACCAACCACTTTCATGTGGTATTAGACAGAAAGGAGGAACTTTTTTTCTCCTCCATTTAAAAACGTGGACGTTATCAGCACTGCTGTCTGATTCCAATCAATGCAAGTCATCAGAATCAGGTAATACACCAACTTATATTCTTGTCTTCATGAAAGAAAGGAATCTATATGTTAAACATGCATGTATATTCATTAAAACACCTTTAACATGTGAACAAAAACGGCAAAATAAATGCATATAAATTATATACTGCATATATAAATGTATGTGTGTATATATATATATATATATATATATATATATATATATATATATATATATATATATATATATATAATATGTGTGTATATGTATATATGAGGTAGATCACCTCGACTTGGTCATTTATTAAGTAATTGATTAACATTGAAAAACTTATTGGGGTGTTACCATTTAGTGGTCAATTGTACGGAATATGTGCTGTACTGTGCAATCTACTAATACAAGTTTCAATCAATCAATCAATGAATGCCTACTGAGCCTATGGTGCTGTTAAGTTATTGTGGCTCAATTTGCCTTAATTTTTTTAATTTTATTGTATTATTATTTAATATATATTATTGTTTTAGTTGCTAAAGAGATATTCCTGGCTCTGAATTTGCTCATTGCTATTTTTAAATTGTTGTGCATTATTTGTTGCCGTCATCATTAAACGAACAGGTTACTCATCAGTTACTCAGTACTTGAGTAATTTTTTCACAACATACTTTTTACTTTTACTCAAGTAAATATTTGGGTGACTACTCCTTACTTTTCCTTGAGTAATAAATCTCTAAATTAACAGTACTCTTACTTGAGTACAATTTCTGGCTACTCTACCCACCTCTGTCTATGCCTAAATATAACTACAAAGACCTGTTTGTGCAAATAACTTAACATCATGTTAATAAGTCCTAGTAATAAATATTGTGATTGTTGGTCCAATCCACCATATTTACTTTCTTGGTTTTCATAACAGAAGTTTTTGTTCTACAGGAAAGCCTAGTGCTTTATTTGCCAAGGATGTCCACATTACAGCCTCTTTGTTGATATTTGTTAGTATCAACATCTCTCGTTGGCTCAACAGCACACACTGAATCTTGATATCGCTAGCAAACATTGCTGAACAACAGGCATCTATAGCTAGATAATGAGACAAAATATGAACTTTACACCATAAAAACAGCTGCAGACATTAATTGTAGATGATTGACTAATATTTGTAGCAGGAAATCAAACGCTAACACACTTATCTTTGTTCTGATTAGCGTCACAGTCACAGCAGCAAAGCACTCGTTGTCAATCAAATACGATACTTGCTGATGCACAAATTAATCCAACATTTCCAATTAACGCCTTATTCAGATGTAAAGACATGATATACCTCTAATCTTTTCTTCTTTCAATCATTGTAAGTGTTGAAGGAAGTGAGGTTGAGGCAAGCAGTAATGTTTGCGATGATGGAGTAGTGAAGTATTTTTTTAAGAGTATGAATCCACTCCATCACATAAAAAAAAATGTCATGATCGCTTTATATGTCTGCCTCTAAACCTTTAAAAATATGCGCACATCTGCACTGATGCAGGTAAATAAACAGAAGCCTCATGGGACTCGAGACCTGTGGTCACCAACATTTTTGAGCCCGAGATCCCTGGTCTCAGCCAAAAATCAAAGCAAGATCTATACATGCATGTGTATAAATGAATATATATATATACTGTATATATAGTGAAAAATAATATATATGTATGTATGTACGTATATATGTATGTATATTTATTTTTTTCTTTAAATTATATGTATATAAATATATTTTTTTGTTGTTGTTTATTTAATTTTTTTTAAAGAAAGCTTTGTGTCGTTATTATTGTCTGATGTCAACACAGCTTTTTCTTATTCTGTTTCTTGCTGTTTTCCCAATTTTTGCTGGTGTTTTTTGTAATGGGCCTAAAGCCAATGACAAACGAGTCACGAGCCACAGATGGCCCCTGTGCCACACTTTTGGCACCCCTTCTGTATAAGCTAACTGTTTATGGCCACTATAGTCTTAGAGCCGTGGAATAATTGCTCATCCTACGATCACTTATGGGACGCGAGTCACATGGTTGTCTTACATCAGCGCCGGAAATAGTAAAATCAGCTGTTTATCTGGCGGGTTTTTCCTGTGTGATAAAAGAGGGCATAAACGGGAAGTTCTTCTTTAGCTGCTGCCTTGATTTAACATATGTTACTGCCTTTGCACAAGTCAATATTTTGTTTTGTATTGATAATAAATCAACACAAAATCCGTACTTTGGAGCAATGTTCACAGACTCTGGTATTTGGCTTGTTAGTTCCCGCCGCAGGCGAGCGATGATGGCTGTGGTTGAGGGAAGAGTTGTTTGATGTTGGACGCTAAAAAATGTCCGATGCATTGCAACAACCAGCCTTAATGCATTGTTGCAGCTTGATGATTTTTGAGCACGTCATGCAAAGTGTGTTTGCGAGACAAGCGGGTGTGGTGTGCGGCCGTCTTCGGGGTGTGTGGCCGCGGTGTCGAGAGCGGCGGGATGAGAGGCTGAAGAGAGAGAGGCAGATGCGGGCAGGCTTATTTATGGGGTTCAAATGCTTGCCTAATAGGGTCTGGGTCTGAGTGGGGGTGTTATTGTTGTCATATTACTACTTTTTAATTTCCCAATATTTTCGTGATCGATCAGTTGGAGGGGCGGACCATTTCGCTTCAAAACAGAACTTTGGATAAAACTAAGGTAACTTGTTGGTATTGCAGCGACAAATGTTTTTATTATAGGTGTACAGCAAGTTTAAAATACCATCTTGAAGCAAAACACGTACTCAGGGATGGCGTCCACAGTGTTGCCATGAATTGATTAATGTGGACCCCGACTTAAAGAAGTTGAAAAACGTATTCGGGTGTTACCATTTAGTGGTCAATTGTACGGAATATGTACTGTACTGTGCAATCTACTAATAAAAGTCTCAATCAATCAATACAAGCCAGTCCTCTTGGCGACTTTTTTTGTAAATAGCTTCTAGGGACAAATCTAGTGACTTTTCCCTATATTGGATACTTTGTTGTGTCTTGGAGACTGAGGTGAGGTGAAAGCAAGCATCAGTCGCCGTCATCAGCGACCAGTGACTGCTGCTGCCGGTCAGCTGGTGCTGCTGCTCTGCTCGCGCTGATAGTAAAATACTGGCATGAAGGCTAGCTAAAGCGACAACAAGCAGAGGAGAACGCTACGCTGGCAAGGTTTACTGATCAACGTTGTTAACAGAAGTAGCAGAGTTAAACATATGCCTTTGCTAAACGGGCAGCCACCGCCTGCAGGACATCTAACATCTGTGAAGACCAAATCCTGCAAGATGTCATTCATCTCACCACAGCTGATCGTACAATACCTCGGGGAGGCACAATTATAGCAAGGATAAACCAACTGTGCTACCCAAACAAGAGCATCAAGTTGCAACTACAGACTAAATGTGAATTTATTTTACTTCCTGGAGAATGTTGGACATCTATAAGTAATCACAATAAGCTGGGGTCACATTGTGCAAAAAAAAAAAAGAGATCAGCATTGTCATCTGAAGAAGGTAAACAAACTTGTTTGTTTCAACAACTGTATAAACTAAATAAGAGTAAATGGTGCACTATGTTAAGTTCTTTATAAGTGTGTTTACTACATTATCGATTAGTACCCGTACCTTGTTTGCAAGGTTATTGCAAACTGCAGACTTTCAAAATGTGCACTTAATTTTTACTGTACTCATTTTCACCAAGTTTTGAGCAAATCAATGACTTGCAGTTCAGTAAAACATTTAAAATGTTTTCCTGTATGACATTCTGACTACCAAATTGCATTTGTACCCAAATATTGGGGTATTTTCTTTAGCAAATTTTATTCATGCATGCAAATAATAACCCGTTATAATGCTTAATCATGGGTTTACAGTGTAATTAATCTGATTAAACAAATTAATCACTTGACAGGTGTAATATATATATATATATATATATACGTGTGTATACATATATATTTACAGTATTTATGTATATATATATACATATATATATATATATGTATATATATATATATTTATTTATACACACACACAATTTTATTAGCTTTTGTATACAATTATACCAAAGAGGCTTTGATTGATTGATTGATTGATTGATTGAGACTTTTATTAGTAGATTGCACAGTGAAGTACGTATTCCGTACAATTGACCACTAAATGGTGACACCCGAATAAGTTTTTCAACTTGTTTAAGTCGGGGTCCATTTAAATTGATTCATGATACAGATATGTACTATCATCATAATATAGTCATCGCACAAGATAATCATCAGAGTATATACATTGAATTATTTACATTATTTACAATCCGGGGGGTGGGAAGAGGAGGGGGGGGGGGGTAGGT
Organism: Entelurus aequoreus; assembly: GCF_033978785.1. Classification (NCBI taxonomy): domain Eukaryota; kingdom Metazoa; phylum Chordata; class Actinopteri; order Syngnathiformes; family Syngnathidae; genus Entelurus; species Entelurus aequoreus. The sequence goes on from NC_084746.1 coordinate 27,062,004, forward strand.
TTGGTTGATATCAACACTTCAGTCATCAACAATTGCATCATCAGAGAAATGGACATTAAAATAGTGTAGGACTGACTTGGTAGGATATGTACAGCAAGTAGTGGACATAGAGAGAGATCAGAAAGCATAAGAAAAAGTATCTACATTTGATTATTAACAATCCGGGAAGGGTGTTAGTTTAGGGTTGAAGTTGCCTGGAAGTGTTCTTTTAGTGCGGTTTTGAAGGAGGATAGAGATGCCCTTTCTTTTACACCTGTTGGGAGGCCTCCACATTCTTTGATTTTTCAATGTGCAGCTCTGGGTGGAAAAAGTTTGGACATTTTTGGCGAATTACATTAAATTAGAATTGCTCAGGTTCTTTTTCCTACTCATTTGTGCCCGCCAAGTCCATTAGAAAGATTGTCACATGCCAGGTATTTTTTCTTTTTTCCACCGCCTCACAATGAGCATTTAACGGAGAGAGTCGCCAGTAATGGTCGGATCGTTTTGACAACATTGTGTTTTATTGACGAGAAATTACTCCCTATTTAATGGATTGTTGCCCTAAGAACTTATACTCATTCACCCATATTTTACAATATTAAGGAAAAGTAGCAAGCTTTTTTCGCCACAGTGCCATCTGCCGGATTTGGTTGGGAACATTATGTGATATGTAAAAGAAAGTGTAACTGATGCAGTACTAGGGCGAAAATGTTTACTAACAATAATACTGTACTTCTGTGAATACATCTCCAGGTTTTTGGTAAAAGGAGGACTTATGTTGTACTTCCATGTGGCTAATTTTTGGCTTTTTTAAAGCCAAAACCATACGTGAATAGTGCCAGATAACAAGGAAAAGCACTGTCACTACTAATTTGCTGGACAGCATCTCTCAGAATGTTTTTCTCCTGGCTCAAGAGGATGTGAAGCCGGTGTAGTTTATAGAATCATGATGCGAAAATAACTCCCGGTCAATCACTTAACAGCTGCAATGTGCAGCAAACACAGATCGGGCTGAGTGTTTGTGTACGGAAATGTTGCACGGCGAAGACATAGATTGTTACAAAAATAGTCTTGTAATATGAATAACCTTGTCTGAACTGCAGTGGCACATTTGCCCAGCTTAAGTCAGTGCAGTACTCCCAAGATATGATGACACAATCCTTGCTTGCCTCTTTTGTGGCAGGATTTAGCCTCAGGGCTTTCGGTGGTTAATGGTATGTATGCCACTGTTTGCTCTTTTAAGGGCAGTTATTTTCCAATGCTGCCAGTGTGACAGTAGCATAGAAAAGAGGGGGAGAGCAAGGGAGAGTAATGTCTGTTGGGAGCATGCCAGGAACGAGGTTCAGGGTCTGCAACTGGAGCGCCTGTGAAGCTGCGCAAGAATGTGGAGCCTTCTCATTTGATAGTTAAAGATAGAGGCTGCGCAGGCCGGGTCCGAGACAGCTTCTAATTTCATCTTCACTCAACTCCATCCATTGGCATGCCTCTTTTGTTGTTGTAATGTTTCCTTGTTGGAAGGAGATTTAACCTTGCTCACAACTTTGTAATAAGTCAAGGCAGGCAAAGGGGAAGGACTCAGGCCATGGTGTTCTATGAGAGGTATGTTAATCGTCTGCATCCCATGTTTTGTTTTGGCTGCTTTGATATCTGCTCATGCTCTATATGTGGTATCAATCTCGGTTATTTTTCCCAAAATAAAAACAGTCTGCAGAAGGTCACATGGGTGCCACTCAGGATGTTTGCAGCCTGGATACGACGGGGTGGGGGTAGGGTTATCATTGTTCATCTTTAAAATTGCACATCTTTACACGCATTTATATTCACCCAATGTAGAAATGATGAATGGGGTCGCTTGCAGTGTGACATTGTACTACTGGTGATGTGTGTACATGTCAGCACACCTTCATCACTGCTTCAGAATAAATGACTGCACTTATCTTGTCTTTAATGATGATTACAAAGCTTTTCCTCATTTATTTAGGCATCATCAGGACACCATATCGTAACACCATGCACACATGCATACTGTCTAATGCAGCGGTGTCAAACTCATTTTAGCTCAGGGGCCGCATGGAGGAAAATCTATTCCGACGCGGGCCGGACTAGTAAAATCATGGCATAATAATATAAAAATAAAGACAACTTCAAAATTGTTTTTTTTGTCCTACTTTGGCCAAAAATAGCACAAGCACATTTTGAAAATGTACACATTACAAAGAAATATTCTTGGCAAAATACTTGCAAGTTAGTTGACAATTCTAAAGAAAAAATTGGTGCAGTTTCAAAACACTGAGAAGAACACAATGAACTTATACTTTGTCTCAGTGTATTTACAAAGCCATTAAACTTAAAGCACTTCCTGTTTAGCATTCTCGTTTGGGCAGGTTACCATTAAAATGTTTGGAAAAGCAACCGAGGGTTACCTCAAACTGCCGCATTGGTGACACCTGCAACTGCCACAACACATTAATTTAGCATCATTCAAATATTACAATTATAATATAAACAAAACAATTGTCAAAATGACACCATAAAGGCCAAATTGAAGGTAACACAACTACAAATTTAACAAATGTGAACATGGTAGATTTAAGCATAAAATAAAATGGAACAAACAACAAATGTAGAAACACACATTTTTACAATGGAGCTCAGGGTGCACATCGTGCCGTCAACAAATTGCGAGCGCTGCACGGAATTCTAACTACAAAGATGATGGTCATATTGACTTAGGTTTTTGCATCTTACAGTTTAGTTTTTGTATCTGTTGAGTGGATAATTTACAATCAAAGAAGGTATTGTCCGTCACTACAGCATGAGTCTGCCGCCTGCCACAACAGGAACAGCTGATTGATTTTACCTGCGCTGATCGGAGTAGCGGCAGCCAATCCAAAGGGCGCTTAAAGTCAGCTGACACGTCATCTTTAAACAGTTTGATGTGTGACATGGGTTAGACTGGAATTGGTATCGCGACATCCAGTAGACACATTTAGAACAGCAGTTTATTTCATTAAAAAAGTGCAGCTAATTCTTATACTTAACAGACTCATTTAGCAGGCCGGATTAAACCTGTTCGCGGGCCTGATACGGCCCCTGGGCCATACGTTTGAAACCCCTGGTCTAATGGCTAATGACTCTTTGATAATATACTTTCTACCGTGTTTTGTTGAATGGTTTGGTTAATTTCCAACATTGGTAACGAGGTTACATTGACGTGCATCACATGTTTGCAGCTCCAAAACACGTCTGAAAAGGAGTTGGAACAAGCAAAAAGAGAAAAGTAAAAAATAAATACATTTATTTTAAAAAGTGATCATTTTAGGTTTAAAGGTATAGCATAGGACTGCAGCCATCTTTTTTTTTTTTTTTTTTTTTAAAGTAATCCAGTTATTATTGCGTAATCGAATAAAACACACTCCATACCCTCAATGCATATTTTAGGGAAAAATGTTGAAATAAACAAAATATTTTTTGCTTGTCCGGATTTTATCCATTTTTATTTGTCAGGCTCATTAAACCATGAATCGAAGCAACATAATATGAATCAAAGCTTTTTTCTAATCAAATAAATGGATTTAATCGACAAATCAATGAAATCGATTCTGAATCATTGAGAAAAAGAGATGATACAGTATGATCTGCTCACAGATGGTACCTGGTGGTTGTTTGAGCACAGTGCAGCTAGTCCTGGATAGTCCCACTCCTTAATGTTTCAGTCAAACGCATGCAATTCTCACAGGCATGAGGCAAAAATACAGTGGTACCTACTGTCATGTGTTTGTGCGGCGTTAAAGGGATATTTTTTCGAGATAATTCTGTTCTGTTTCCACATTTTACTACTGAATTCGAGTTTCCAATGTAATGCTTCAAAACCAGGCGGCTTCTTCAGCAGTCAACTTGTTTCCTCTAAAGCTGAGGTGTCCCGCAAACAGATTTTATCCGGGCCGTGAGATGAGTTTGTTCAGTATAAAAATCTGCATGATTTCAAAATCAGAATGACTTAAAAGGATAGGATAGGATAGACTTTATTTATCCCACAATGGGGAAATTATGTGTTTGCAGTGCAGGTACAAAAACCCCACAAAAATAAGGTAAAAACACATGAAAACTAGAGGGTAACAAACAATAAAGAACACAAAAGACATAAAATACATTTATAGCGCACAGAGATGATGCAACCAGCTGTTAGAGGAGTCATTTCTACACACAGCTACAAAAGTAAACCAATAACATCCTGTAATTTGATATTGATCCGGCTTCCTCCCACCTCCAAAGACATGCACCTGGGGATAGGTTGATTGGCAACACTAAATTGGCCTTAGGGTGTGAATGTGAGTGTGAATGTTGTCTATCTATCTGTGTTGGCCCTGTGATGAGATGGTGACTTGTCCAGGGTGCAGCTGAGATAGGCTCCAACACCCCCCGCGACCCCGAACGGGACAAGCGGTAGAAAATGGATGGATGGATTATTAATAATTTGATATTTTGATAGATTGAAAATTAAAACCAATGGGAGCATTTTAAAACTCCGCCAGATTCAAGTCCACCTATTTGACTGATGAACATCATCACATATTTTATTCAGAACGTATTAAAGCATTAATAACAACAAATTAAGGCACAGTACTATTAACCGTAACATTTAAGTGAAAAAAAAAACATTAGGATTTGTACATTTTCAGAATGCGCTTGTTCTATTCTTAAACAAAGAAAACAATCTGAAGATGTCTTTATTTTTAAGTTATCGTGCTAGGATTTTACCAGTCCGGGCCCACTTGGGAATAGATTTCCTCCATGGGGCCCATGAGCTAAAATGAGTTTGATACCTCTGCTCGAAAGGCTCTAGTAGAACAGGTTGGCACCTTGCATGGCAGCCTTCGCCACAAGTTAATAAATGAGCTAGAGAATGTGAATGATATGGACGAAATTTTAGGTGGCATTTTCAAGGTTGGATGAAGTGCTTTTGCTAATTATGAAAAAAATATAGCCAGCTGACTTGAATAGTTTGTTGCATGTGTAGATGCCCGATAAGTTGAAACCTGTTCAACTAAGTAATTTCTTCCCCCTCTGCTATGTTAAAACCAAATGTTGTGTTTTAATGGCAGTTATCATCTCATCATAACAGCTGTCATACTGAAGAAAGATCAGCAGTCAGAGAATGTTTATAACAAGGGTGTCCAAAGTGCGGCCCGGGGGCCATTTGCGGCCCGCAGTTAATTGCTTACCGGCCCGCCACACATTCTGGAAATACTTTTGCAAAAATTAAAAAAAACATTTAAAAAAGTGGAATGAGGTGAAATCTAACGAGAAAAAGTTGCAATGTTCACACAAAGCTGTCATGCAGGCTGTTTTTTTTGTTGTTTTTTTGCCATTGCTCAAAAAAATAATAATTACAAAAAAATCAATGTTATAATTAATTATTTTCAAGGCTCCAATTACTTCAAAAACTTTACTTTAAAATGTTTTATGTGGAAAAAATATTGCATATATTGTGTGGTTGCCATATAAAAACATCAAAGTTTTATTTGACAAAAGACCATAGAACAAACAAAACAATAGTTTAAACGCAAAATTGACAGATATATCTGAAGTTAATCTCGTAATTTAAGTGTTGAAAGTTTTTTTTTTAAAATAATAAAAATGTATCACTTTATGAGTGGGGCACCTTTTGGATCCCAAAGATATTTAGTGGGATTGTATTTATCTTTACACTGTGATTACTCAAAAAATAATAGTGAATTAAAATCTATGGTGTCCTGCATTATTAATATTTTATGGTTCTAATTACTAAATACTGCATATTTCAGTTTTACTATAAAAAACAAAGTTGTCTTTGACAAAAAAGGAATAAAACCATTTGTTTTATTTTTTTTTAACTTCATATCAACCTGAATTTGATATAGAGATGTACTGTAAGCGTTAAATAATTTAAAAAATGTAATAATTTGACTTATTTTTAAAATTTTAATGACCTTTATGGTCCCCGAGAGCCCTAAATGTAAAAAAAAAAAATCTATATATTTTGTTATGGTTTGAAAATTAAAAATATCAAAATGGCCCTCCGCATGCTTTAATTTTTCAATTTACGGCCCTCAGTGGAAAAACTTTGGACACCCTTGGTTTATAACAATTTGAATATGTCATGTTTACATGTTAGGTGCCAGAAAAGTTTGAAATTGATTTTTGAAGTGCAACAAATGACTTAGAAAGTGGTGTTACACAGTGTTTCTCACATAACTGGAATGTAGTTGTGGTGGCAGGTGGGTTTAGATGACCTCACAATCTAAGTTGATGCTTGTGCATGTTATTTTTAATGACCCTATGGAAAAAAAGTGAGCAAAAAAAGCATGAAAAGCAAAACAAATATGTTTAGAAATACAAATGAACTTTCTTGCACTCCTCTGTTGCTTCTTTCCGTGTTGTTTTTTGCATCACAAGCAAGACAGAGTTGTAAGTGCTTTTAGAAGGAGAGGAGGGTGCGATACATGCTTTCCTGTTGTTGCTAAATTAGCAACATTGATTCTTACTGTACCAGCATCTTCATCCCTGGCACACCAGGGGCCGTACTTATCAAGCTTCTTAGAGTGCCATTTTACACTTAAGTCCTGAGAATTTGCGAAATTTAGTCCTACTCTCAAACTTAAGAATAAAAGCTTTTTATCAACGTTCTTAAGTCTAAGAATCACTCCTACTCTCCACGATATTTAAGAGACCTTCAGAGGTGTCTTAAGTGGTTAGGAGTTGCCAGCAGGGGATGGCACTGAGGCGAGAGAGACGTGCGCGAACATTCAGGGAGCGGAACGATGTCCTGGATTTGTTTGATGACGAGCAGCTGATCAAACGGTATCGTTTAGACAGAGCGGGTATTATTTTTGTCACAGATTTAATACTTTTCGATTCCATGTTGATTTCTGCATGTGGCTGCATTGGGCTAGTATATATAGAGCCACCCACACCAGTTTCAAATTAGTTGCCTAATTAATGAATTGGAAAGAAAATGTTATGACAGTAGCGTATGTGTGTGGCCGTGAGGTGAGTGACGTCAGTGAGTGTGTGGGCGAGAGAAGAGAAGAGAGGGAGCGGTACCGTGAGTGCCGGCGGGGACTAGTTTGTTTTGTATTATTTTGTAGTTTATTGTCAAAATATACACTCCCATTGTCCAATTAAATATTTCCAAGATATTTCTTTATTCTTAGACAACGGATTCCCTTCCGTGATTGGTCATTTCTATGGACACAGAAATGACGTCACCTAAAATTCCATTTACGGCACATAGTAATGTCGTAATTCAGCTCTGAGTGTGACACTTAAGATTCAGTCCTACACTTCGCTGAAAGTGTGAGTAAGACGCTTGATAACTAACTTTTAAGTGCAGCTTTCAGCGAAGAATTTATTTACTCTTAAGTCAACTCTTAGCAGACTTCTTAGGAGTAATTCTGAGAAGCTTGATAAGTACGGCCCCAGGTGTGTATGGCCCTGTTTACACTGCACACCAAATCAGATTTTTTTTCCCCCTCAAGTGACACCGATCTGATTTTTTTTGCCGGTCTAAACGCTCCAAAGTGCTTCAAATCTGATCTTTTCGTATCAGATTCAGGCCACTTAATGAGGAAGTCCAAATCCGATTGCAATCCGATATTTTCATATGTGACTTCGGTCTAAACGGCCATGCGACCCAGATGGGACCGAATGCAACTTTTTCGTCAGCTTTAGGCAAGCTACGTTATTCATGTGCACGGGAAAAGACGCCGCCCACCAGCGGAAGTGGATACTTCATCACAACATTCAGTATAAAGTAGAGATGTCCGATAATATCGGCCTGCCGATATTATCGGCCGATAAATGCTTTAAAATGTAATATCGGAAATTATCCGTATCGTTTTTTTTATCATCGGTATGGTTTTTTTATTTTTTTTATTTTTTTTTTATTTCATTAAATCAACATAAAAAATACAAGATACACTTACAATTAGTGCACCAACACAAAAAGCCTCCCTCCCCCATTTACACTCATTCACACAAAAGGGTTGTTTCTTTCTGTTATTAATATTCTGGTTCCTACATTATATATCAACATATATCAATACAGTCTGCAAGGGATACAGTCCGTAAGCACACATGATTGTGCGTGCTGCTGGTCCACTAATAGTACTAACCTTTAACAGTTAATTTTACTCATTTTCATTAATTACTAGTTTCTATGTAACTGTTTTTATATTGTTTTACTTTCTTTTTTATTCAAGAAAATGTTTTTAATTTATTTATCTTATTTTATTTATCTTATTTTTTTAAAAAAGGACCTTATCTTCACCATACTTGGTTGTCCAAATTAGCCATAATAATGTGTTAATTCCACGACTCTATATATCGTATCGGTTGATATCGGTATTGGTTGATATCGGTATCGGTAATTAAAGAGTTGGACAATATCGGATATCGGCAAAAAGCCATTATCGGACATCCCTAGTATAAAGTTTTCTTTTTGACAACCAAATTTTTGGTCCATCACTAGTCAACACGATTGGCTTTATGTAATATTTGAATATATATTTTGAGTTAGAAGAAATAGCGATTGATGAAGGACCGGAATTGACGCTGTGACATTTTTGCTTACATGTTACGTGCATTGCATAAGTTGTTTACGTACAGTAAGTGAGTTGAAAAGTAACGCTAACGTAGATCCACGCTGATGTCCATATTTCCTCTACTTAACAGCCAATACAGGTTAGAACCCTCCCAAATATATTACACTATATACCAGTGGCGGGCCGTGCGTTTCCCACCTAGGCCTTCAGTGATGTCCTTTGTCCAATGATTACCTCTCAAAATACCATCATTTATGTCACCACATGACTATTGCTGGAGAAATACTATACAGGAACACATCTACGCCCTACTAGGCACTGAATCACCTCCACAGTGAACAAAACAGGTTATTTTCTGGCGCATTTAAAATTCCATAAACCCGCATCAGCAATTAAAACATAGCTTATGTGGTACTGTCAAAATTGAAATCGCAAAAAACATATTAAACGTGAAAAATAAAGAAATAAAATATTAGAACTCACAATTTGTAGCACCCATTGGAGCTTCCGTGGTTAGCCGACATCATCTCGCAAAATGTAGTTTCTCTTTAAATATTATTTTTGAAAATGGCCTTGCAAATGTGTTGTCTTGTCTAATCATAAAAGATGGAGACGAGACATGTTGGCTGAGTTCTTAAAGTTTACTCCACAGCGTGCTCATCAAAAACATCCCGCTGCCGGCATGTCTACGTTCAACAACCTAAACGGGGCTACTGCGCAAGCTATTCACTACTGTGGCATGCTGGGTAATGGAGTTCTTATGTTACCTAGCTCATAACATCACAATATATATCTGCCTTAGGCCAGCTATAAGGCCTTACTGACACCAACTCGTGATCTGATTGGCTATCGCAACTGTCTGTCAAATGTTTGTGTCCGTTCACTTACAGTGCACGGACGCCCACATTGTTCATTCTGAAGGCCCCGAGCAGATTTCGTACACCATGGCAACATAAGCTAGCTGAATTCTGATTGGATAAAAACTCTATCCTAAAAACAACAGTGCTGGAAGAAACATAATATGACATGAAGAGAATATGAATACTTTTAGATATTTAGGGAAAGTAAATTAAAAATTACTTTTATCTTTAATTATGATCATAATTTCTGGTTATGTTAGGCCAGCAGAGAAGGCCCTGCTGGCCCTGACGGCTCACCACTGATATAGACATCCGTTCATACATTATATTAGTTTGATTTATTTTCACATTAAAAAAAACAAAATTTTTTTAAGTTTGGCGACCATATCTATGGTGGCGACTTTTATTTTATTTTGTAGCAGTCGTAGCAACTTCCTTGTTCATTTACGGAATCCGGTCAACTTCCCTTGTTTTCACTTTATTGAACTGCGCATGCAAGTTCAATAAGTGCATTGGGGCCACTTTGGCGCCTGTTCGCATTTACACTGGAGTCTGATGAAGATCACATTTTACTTGGAATGTAAAGAGTCAGCTGGAAAAAATCAGATTAAAAAAAATCAGATTTGCTCCACTTTGGCCTGCAGTGTGAACGTAGTCTAGAAGAAAGTGCTGCTTTCATTTATTTTGTTTTGATTGTGCCGTGTGTGTTTTCAGCATAGGGCTAATTACTGTCAAAGTAATTTCAAATAGCACGCCTGAATGATTATTTCACCAAGGCCTTTTTCAAGCCGTTGGTCCAAAGAAAACGACCGTCCCCACTGAGCTTCATCTCATAAAAGGAAGATATTTACGAGTAAAATAACTTTCTTCTCTATACAAACTTTGCCCGTCTGTAGTGGGAGGTGTTGGTTCATGTGTGGAGGAAGGGGTTTTTTTTGTGGTAGGGATATTTGCTGCCATGGCAACAATGCACATGACTAAGTGTATTAGATTGCCTCGGACAGTGTGCAGCGAGGCGTGGGGTGAGTCGTCTGTGGGCCCTTTGAAAGTCTTGTCCTTGTCTTACTTGTGTTTTCTCACAGTCTGCGTATGCGCTGTGCATGTAGTTGCTTGCATTTCATTTGTACATGTACAGAAGTAGGAGAAAATGGAACTTCCAGCCGTAGCCAACTTTTTCAATGCTCTGGGGGGAAAAATAGACACTAGCCTCTTGTGTCCCTCGATCTGAGAACGTATTGGTTACACTGGTTGCACTTTTGTTGGAATTTTGCGCTTCAGCCACAATCCTCATGTGAGACAATTACAAACGTCTTTTCATTTTCTGTGAGTTCTAGATAGTAAAAACTGCCAATACAAGGCAGTTAATATTGCAGGTAATAAGTGTTCTACTATTCAACCTATAAATCCCTCCAACAACGTTTTATATACTTGCTGTAACGAGAGTTGTAACGATAAAGGGTATTAATAATGACAGTGGTAAAACTCCTGACGGTTAGTGTTACCGTTTTAAATTAAAATGATCGAAAAACCGTCACGATAACTGCACTTTAAAAAACTCACGAATTGACTGGTGCCAGCACGCTAGCCTTAATACTAATATTAAAACACGAGATAGTAACGTCTTTCCCCATTAAGCAATGACATCCCTCAACTTATACAAACACATTGCTGTCTGAACAACTAAAATTTTCAATTTGCTCAATGAACCTACGATTTGTGCTCTCTTAGAACAGAGTGATCATTCTATACTCAGAGGAATACAAGACAAAGGTGGTTTTACGGTGTGTTCTAGGACAGAGTGGGACGCCACAAGTCTGCCAGAAATGATAAATAATAATAATAGACTTTACTTGTTACACACTTTTCATTTAAATTAATCTTAAAGTGCTAAAGTATAAACCAACATTTAAAACAACAGAAGTGTAACCATTAAAACACAAAATACTAAGACTAAAACACTACATAAGAAACACAAAACATACAAAATAGCGTGTTTTCTAACGATGTGTTTGTTTATTTTTGTTATTTAATAAAAAACGTAGTCAAAATTGTGCAGTGTGTGTAAAAGTACTTTTTGAGCACATTTAACAATGCCCCAAAAATATTAATGATAATTTTGGTCACGATAATTGTGATATGAAATATTATATTGTTACATCATGCCTAGCTGTAACCATGCACTGTAATATTACAATATTCTGATCATTTTAAGCATTACCACAACTTATTCCCTGGGCGCATTTATTTCACAGAGTGCATAGCAATGACCGCTACTTCCGTCAAGAACAACAACAACAACATCAACTACTAATCATGGCAGATTTCGCTACAGCCAACAACGACTACTTCGGGACAAATAACGATCTGTACCCTTATCTTTTTCAGCCTGAATATACGGACGATGAGCTACATGTTTTACAAGCGGGTGTTAAACAAAATAAGAATATAACAAAATAGTCACTTACAATGTCCGCTCTTACTCTTGTTGGGATGGTTGTATCTTTCAGCACAGAATGTGTTCCCTGTTCTGAGTCTTCCTAGCGATGTTGTTGAGTCAGTATCCGCCGCTTTAGTCCTTTTCTTTGTTGGAAGCGTGTGTAACTTCAAAGTTGACAAACTTCTCAGCTTAATGCCACAATCTTCTACTGTACAGGCAAGAGGCATGGTTATTAACCTAGCTTTACAGTAACTGTGTTCCCAACTCAAAGCCAATGCAGCAGCAGCTTTTTTAGCAAGCATTAGCCTATATCTCGGTAGAGGCCTAAACCGCGCTACGTCGCTACGTCAGAAAAGTAATTCCTTGACGTTACTTCTGAAGTGTATTTCTGGTCTTGTTACCTTCTCCCGGGCAGAAGGGCGACACGGCAGTGCGGCTGGATCAAAAGAGACGTCGGAGACGCTTTGCTGAACAAGAATCAATCAATCAATCAATGTTTATTTATATAGCCCTAAATCACAAGTGTCTCAAAGGGCTGTACAAGCCACAACGACATCCTCGGTACAGAGCCCACATACGGGCAAGGAAAAACTCACCCCAGTGGGACGTCGGTGAATGACTATGAGAAACCTTGGAGAGGACCGCATATGTGGGTAACCCCCCCCCCCTCTAGGGGAGACCGAAAGCAATGGATGTCGAGTGGGTCTGACATAACATTGTGAAAGTCCAGTCCACAGTGGATCCAACACATCAGCGAGAGTCCAGTCCACAGCGGGGCCAACAGGAAACCATCCCGAGCGGAGACGGGTCAGCAGCGCAGAGATGTCCCCAACCGATGCACAGGCTAGTGGTCCACCCGGGGTCCCGACTCTGGACAGCCAGCACTTCATCCATGGCCACCGGACCTATGCAACTCCCCCTCGCAAGGGACAGGGGAGAAGAGGAGAGAAGAAAAGAAACGGCAGATCAACTCCGTTTTCTTAGCGTTGAGTTGCAAAAAGTTAGCGGACATCCATTGTTTAATTTCATTAAGACACGCCTCCAGCTGACTACAATCCGGCGTGTTGGTCAGCTTTAGGGGCATGTAGAGTTGGGTGTCATCAGCATAACAGTGAAAGCTAACACCGTACTTGCGTATGATGTCACCCAGCGGCAGCATGTAAATACTAAAGAGTGCAGGGCCAAGAACCGAACCATGGGGAACTCCGCACGTTACCTTGACATAGTCCGAGGTCACATTGTTATGGGAGACGCACTGCATCCTGTCAGTAAGATAAGAGTTAAACCAAGACAAGGCTAAGTCTGACATACCAATACGTGTTTTGATACGCTCTAATAAAATATTATGATCGACGGTATCGAAAGCGGCGCTAAGATCAAGAAGCAGCAACATAGATGACGCATCAGAATCCATCGTTAGCAATAGATCATTAGTCATTTTTGCGAGGGCTGTCTCCGTAGAGTGATTTGCCCTGAAACCGGATTGAAAAGGTTCACAGAGATTGTTAGTCACTAAGTGTTCATTTAGCTGCTGTGCAACAATTTTTTCGAGAATTTTGGAAATAAACGGAAGGTGGGAGACCGGTCGGTAGTTTACCATGAGGTCAGGATCGAGGTTAGGTCTTTTGAGCAGAGGATGAATAACCGCTTTTTTGAATGCTAGGGGAACAGTACCGGAGGAAAGTGATAAGTTTATAATATTTAACACTGATGGACCTAATAATACAAACAGTTCCTTGATAAGTTTCCCAGGAAGTGGGTCAAGTAAACATGTTGTTTGTTTTATCCCACTTACACGCTGTAAAAATTCCTCTGTTATTTCGAGAATGCATCCAATCCACCTGAGAATATCAAACTAAGGGGCCTTATCTTATTATGTGCTCAAACTGAAATACCACTATTTAATTAAACTTGGTGGTTCGCCTTCTCCAAGTTGGATATAGATCTTCACCATATATCCAACTTGCTATAGTTTATTTACTATATAAATAAACTTTGATTGATTGATTGATAAGCAAAACATGATATGAGTTAATTAATTCACTTCACTTCCTACAGTAACAATGTTGCTGTAGCTTGGTTAGGCAGGTCAGGCATGTAAATAGCATTGTTGGAAGTTTAGAAGTTTTTTAAAGAAGGTGTTATGGGCAAAATAGTAGAATCCCCATTACCTGCATTGTTAGCAGTTTTTTCAACTATGGAGGACGCACAAAAAAGTATTGCATAAAAGGATTGTGGATGATGATGATGATGATGATGATGATGCAAAATTCCAAAAAACTGCAGTTTTCCTTTAAATGTTATTGTTTTGTTAGTTAGGAATTAGCACACAAGACACAATCTGTTTCTACGTTCACTTTTGGTGCAGATCTAGCTAAAAGTTGCAGATTGGGGAATGTTTTTACGCTTTCCACATGCATTGTGGCTGCCAGTCGAAGCATAAAAGACTTGCATTAAAAACAATTTCTGCATGATGAGTTGGAACCAAACGTGTGATTGGTGCATTATCTCCACCTAGGGGACAGGAGTGAAACATCTCCAATAATTTTTTTTTTCCAGTCAAACGGTTGTTCATCCTCATATTGCATCTCATTAGATTGTATGTGTGCAATCATTGTGGCCATACAATACATATTCTTAAAAACGGTGATAAATGAAAGGAATATAAATGTGAGTAGTTGTCGTCACATTGAATGGTTATCATCTCATTATGTCTGCCTGTATTAATGAGGCGGTTAGAGGCTAGCATGCACAATAGTTTTATCAGTTGCTTCCCCGACGCTTCGGGGAATTAAGTCGGAAAACATTTCCGAGTGCATGTGTTCAGTCATCAAGCCGTGGTTTTTATTAGGGCGCTGCTAAAATCAGAAGCGCGTGGATTGACTTTTACTTTCTGTCCCTCTGATCAGAATGATTGAAGACTGCGGGCGGAGCAGGGACAACATGGCGGATAGAAGGCAACTGCTTGTGGAGATGAGTAAGTACTCTAGTGGTCATGCTCAAGCCATATAAAAAGGAAGGAGGGTTAAAAATGATGATGCAGTGCATTTCTACGCTTCACAGTTCTCTTGCACACCACTGCAACCATTAATACCTTTCTGACTGAATTATCATCTCCGTAAAGGCAGACTTCTAAGTAGATTGTTGAAGGTGTACCTAATAAAGTGTACATGAGCAAGTGCTTTTTTTTTTTTTTTTTAACTTTCACAATAAGGGCGGTAGAAAAGCTTGAGTGAACTTGAGTTAATTGCTGCAGCTCTAGTCATCGGTCCATTAAAAAGTAACTTCACACTAGACTGAAAAGCAGGCGTTTTGCTTGTATCGCTTTGGACGCAACCCAACATCCTTGATGGGCTTAGTGAGGAAGTGTTTTTTTATGTTAACATAGAAAAAGCATCATAAAATGTGGTCACCAACTGTCAGTTTCTGGTGTGAAAAACAGACCCCCAAATGTATAATTACCATACAGTCCTTTAGTACATGTACTGTATACAGTCACCATTACTGATAAAATGATAAATGGGTTATACTTGTATAGCGCTTTTCTACCTTCAAGGTACTCAAAGCGCTTTGACAGTATTTCCACATTTACCCATTCACACACACATTCACACACTGATGGCGGGAGCTGCCATGCAAGGCGCTAACCAGCAGCCATCAGGGGCAAAGGGTGAAGTGTCTTGCCCAAGGACACAACGGACGTGACTAGGAAGGTAGAAGGTGGGAATTGAACCCCAGTAACCAGCAACACTCCGATTGCTGGCACAGCCACTCTATCAACTTCGCCACGCCAAATTGTATTATTTTTTCTTGATTTGCCACAAATTGTCATTAAGAATCCATAGACGTTTTTACACAATATAGCTAACATGCTAACGAACAACTATATACATATTTATATATATATATATATTTTTATATATATATATATATATATATATATATATATATATATATATATATATATATATATATATATATATATATATATATATATATATATATATATATATATTTGTATATGTTTGTGTGTGTGTGTGTGTGTGTGTGTGTGTGTGTGTGTGTATATATATGTATATGTTTGTGTGTGTATATATATATATATGTATATGTTTGTGTGTGTGAATATATATATATATATGTGTGTGTGTGTGTATATATATATATGTGTGTATGTATGTGTATGTATATATATATATATATATATATATATATATATATTAGGGGTGTGGGAAAAAATCGATTCGAATTCGAATCGCGATTCTCACGTTGTGCGATTCAGAATCGATTCTCTTTTTTTTTTTAAATCGATTTTTTTATCAAGCCTTCATTTCTAAGAACAAGAATAGACTGTCGTGTTTCAGATGAAAGTTCTCTTTTTCTGGCCATTTTGAGCGTTTAATTGACCCCACAAATGTGATGCTCCAGAAACTCAATCTGCTCAAAGGAAGGTCAGTTTTGTAGCTTCTGTAACGAGCTAAACTGTTTTCAGATGTGTGAACATGATTGCACAAGGGTTTTCTAATCATCAAATAGCCTTCTGAGCCAATGAGCAAACACATTGTACCATTAGAACACTGGAGTGATAGTTGCTGGAAATGGGCCTCTATACACCTATGTAGATATTGCACCAAAACCAGACATTTGCAGCTAGAATAGTCATTTACCGCATTAGCAATGTATAGAGTGTATTTCTTTAAAGTTAAGACTAGTTAAAAGTTATCTTCATTGAAAATTACAGTGCTTTTCCTTAAAAAATAAGGACATTTCAATGTGACCCCAAACTTTTGAACGGTAGTGTGTATATATATATATATATATATATATATATATATATATATATATATATATATATATATATATATATATATATATATATATATATGTGTATATATATATACATATATATATGTGTATATATATATATATATATATATATATGTGTATATATATATATATATATATATGTGTATATATATATATATATATATATATATATATATATATACATATATATATATATATATATATATATATATATATATATATATATATATATATATATATATATATATATATATATATATATATATAAAGGGACAAGCGGTAGCAAATGGATGGATGGATATATATATATATATATATATGTATGTGCAGTAAAACGTATATCTAACCACGAATAGGCAGGAATCCTCTTCGTTGGCAGTGCGTTTGCCAAGATGTAGCTTGGATGTTGGAATTTAGACAGTTTAAAAGTGCTTTTAGTAAGCCCTCCTTGCAACATGACGTTTTGTGTGTCTGTAGCTTTAATGTTAATTAGCTGTGTTTGCCCGTGTGTCTCTAAGATGCATTATCGTGTACTTTTTACACACACACTGTCACTTTGCACTTGTCCAACGTAATAGATGACATATATTACATACAACAATGTAACATTATGGAGGGGAAAAGGAGGAAACAAACATAGTAGCAGAGCTATCTGAGCTACAATGCTAACATTACAGTCACATTTTAACGGCAACCTAAGTTAGCATATTTGGTGAAGAAAAAAACAAAATGAGTCTGTAGCTGACAGGCGGATAGTTTGCAGATCTCCAGGCGTTTTTATAAGAAGTTTAGCTAAGCCCTAATTTCATATTTATTTTATTTTTCGTGTGATGATCATGATGTCATAAGAAATATAATTTTACATTGTAAGGGTGCTTTAAAATGAACACAAATCAGACCATTAAATATCACAATGTTGATATTCATATTGAGGTAATTGACAAAAAAAAATATTCCTCAGGAGCTCAGGATTTGGACTCCATACGTCTGTCAACATACAGGACAGCCTGCAAGCTCAGATTTGTGCAGAAGAAATGCAACTGTGAGTATAAAATGTCCTCTTCAGCACTCCAACATGAAGGCTTCAATATGTGTTGTTCACGCTTGCTTTCCAGTGCATTTGATCGACATCTGGAACCTCATCGAGGCCTTCAGAGAGAACGGCCTCAACACCATGGATGTCAACGCCGAGCTCCCCGTGGCCCGCCTGAAAGTGGTGCTCTCCACCGTACTGTACCAGCTCAACAAACGCATGCCCACAACTCACCAGATTAACGTGGATCACTCCATCAGCATGCTGCTCAACTTCCTGCTGGCAGCCTATGACCCGTGAGTCGCACCGCCACTTTGCCGGTTGTCAGCCGAGGTTTGGGAGCGAATCCAGTGTGAAAAATGGAGGGACATGTTTGCTGTAGCAGTGTTTTTGAACATTTCAATCAAAATAATGTTATTTCTTCCACAGCGTGTGCTGAAACAACTGAATATGTAACCTGAATGTCATTTTTATTTGCTTCATTTAGGGATGGACATGGAAAGATATCGGTCTTTGTTGTGAAGATGGCGTTAGCAACATTCTGTGGAGGCAAAATTCTGGATAAATTAAGATGTGAGCTACAAAATCCTATTTTTACTTTTTATAAAGCTTGTCCAGAGTCGATATTATAACAGCATGAATCTTACATACTTTTATTGTTTAGTAGTGTGGAATGCTAGAAAAGTCACGTTCAAAGTCAAGGTTTCTTTAATGCAGAGGTGTCAAAGTCGTTTTCACTGAGGGCCACATCGCAGTTATGTTTGGCCCCAGAGGGCCACTTTTAACAGTGAACACTATTATTACACAATGTTTTATGCATATTATTAGTAGATTTTTTTTAAAGTAAGATGTAAAAAAAAATATGGTAAATTGCAATAATTTCACCTTAAAATTGTGTGTATATTACTGTGAATGGAAAAACAGTACTGCTGTTTTTATGCTAAAAAAAAAAAAAAGGCAGCTCAGTTGCCAGAATTTTACTGTAAAATTTACATTAGTTTTTTTAATGTAAATTTTTTTTTTTTTAAATGCATTTTTACAGTAAAATTTTGGCACCTGAGCTGCCAGTTTTTTTTTGTTTTTTTACCGCAAATCAACAACTGTAGATTTTTCGGTGTATTACTGTAAATGCCAAAACGACACCATAGTTTATTACAGTAAAAAAAGGGGGAAAAAAATTCATTTAGAGAAAAATGCTGTAAAAAACACAGTAAATTTCACAATTTTACCATTGAATCTATTGCTGCTTTTACATCGCACAATTTGATGGATAACTTGCTTTTTTCATTATTATTAGTATTTATTTCCATTTAAAAAATGGTTTCAGTGTTTGATAATATATTTTTGCATAATTAAACAATATTTAAGTTAACAAAATGTGCTATTTCATTAAGTACATGTATTTTTTTTCTGCCAAAATAGAAAGAAAGAATACATTTAGTAAGACATGTTACAGTACTTTGATACATATTATTTCCAAGATTTCGAGGGCCAGATAAAATGAAGTTGGGGGCCACATCTGGCCCCAGGCCTTGGGTTTGACACCTGTGCTTTAATGGTACCCGGAGGTAAAATAGTTGTGCAGACATTTGTATTTCAGCGTTAAGATAGAATGAAACAAGCAAACACAAATCATATAAAACACATAAACATAAAAAAACAAAACACAAACGATCACCAGTATACATGCACACTGTAGAACAAAAAAAAATATGATACCTACTAAACCAATAAAATCATTGTGATTAAAGTGCTATGGCATAATAAATAAATAAAACCACCAAGTCTCATCTGAAGAAAAATGGTGGGTTTAAAAAATACCAAATCATTTATTATTGACTGTCTGGAATGGACTTACGCTGTCTTTAAATTGAAGTGGAGTGGTAATTGTTTTCGTGGGCACCTCGTGGCAACAATATTTTATTAAGTTAAGCTCATGATGCAGTAAGTTGAATTATGCGGACACGTTTGTTACTGAATACTTTTTTAGTATTTAATATCTTCTGCTTTGGAGGCGTTGTATCTGTAAGTAATATGCAACTATAATTATTTGATACATGTTTCTATTGACAGGTGTGGTGTTTCAGACTGCAATATTGTTAAATTAAGGACACAAATTAAGTATGTTTACCTTGTGGGCTATAGTGTGTTTAGCTGTTGTGTAGCTGAAAGCTCCTAGTAGCCCTTAGCCTACCATGTTTTGTAAATGATTTGACTAAAACAGAAGAAAAGACCAACCTTGTGTGTATATTTAGATGTTAATTGGCTGTGCAGCTTTGCACAAGAAAACACACTGCAGTACTGCTTGTATCAGAGCTTATGACGCAGATACTTGTTTGATGCTTGTTTATTTTATGATATTGGACTGATATCCGATATCAATATTGGATTGGTGCACCCCCACCTTTGAGCACATTTCACCACTTTTGCCAGTTACAAAATGATATGCTGTGCTTTTTTTTTTCTACCATTATTTTTTCATTATACGTGTATTTATTAGACTTTATTATTTATTGAAATTATTTTGTCAAAGGGTTGATTTCATCACTTGTGTTTTGGAATGCATGACAAAAATCCAGAAAATGGTGGTATACATGTTGGTCGTCTACCACCACGCATCCCTCGTTAACATAACCTTTAAAATGATGTCCTGGTGATTGGGACATATTTAACACAATTCAACAGTATTTTCTGTGGTACATCAATTAAGTAGTGAGTGGGATCAAATGTATTAAGCGCTATACATCTTTTCGGACACGTTGAATTAGACACACTTCAATCTAACCTTGTATGCATGTTCAAAATAAACTAAAACCATTACCGATGTGCACATGTAGCATTAGCTGGTAGAGTAAAAGATTGGCTGTTTGTTGTGTACCAAAAACAGTGTGAACAGCTGCCAGTCTTTGATTTGTTTTCACAAATAAGTGGGATAATTGCATTGTGTGATGTTGTAATTAGCCAGACTTGCGTTGCAAGCTGACAATTAGTTTGATTCACTCGTGTGATGAATTACCCCACCCTTCCCCACCACGTCGTTTTCAGACATTTTTTCACAGATATCGGATTCGGCAGGAATCATGGCGTATTCGCAGTTTGACCAGTTCCTGAGGGAGGTTCTCAAGCTACCCATGGCCGTCTTTGAGGGTCCGTCGTTTAGATACACGGAGCAAGCTGCCAAAAGCTGTTTCGCGCAGCAGGTGAGGGTCCATTAATCACGACATGTACTGTGTGTGCGTGTGCTTTTTCTCGCACTCAAACCTCGCTGGATATCTGATTCGGGCAGAAGAAAGGTCTCCCTCAACACTTTCTTGGACACGTTGATGTCAGACCCGCCTCCCCAGTGTCTGGTGTGGTTACCGCTCATGCACCGGCTCACCAACGTAGAGAACGGTAAGCAGCGCAACAACACAGCGTACAGTATCTCTAAGGTTGAATACATTTGTTCAGGGAGGATGCTGGTCAACTTAACAATTTTTTTTGCAGCAAGAATAATGAAATGATCTATTCCAGTGTCAAACTGTGGCCCCCTACAACCTGACGTTCCTACTATACCAGGGGTCGGCAACCCAAACTGTTGAAAGAGCCATTTTGGACCAAAATACACACAAAAAATCTGTCTGGAGACACAAAAAAATTAAAAGCCTTATATAAGTGTTATAATGAAGACAACACATGATGTTTTGATTGAGACTTTTATTAGTAGATTGCACAGTACAGTACGTATTCCGTACAATTGACCACTAAATGGTAACACCCGAAAACGTTTTTCAAATTGTTTAAGTCGGGGGTCCACGTAATCAATTCATGGTAAAGTATGTTGCATTGGCCGGAGATCGAACCCGGGCCTCCCGCGTGGCACCACTGAACCACCAATGCTTAGACACCAATGTAAGTGTCTATATTAACCTACTATCAAAGGCTGACGCAAATCTTAGTTGACAGAAATGTTGTATTTTAATTTTTATTCTACACATTTTTGCAACATTGGAAATCATTAGTAAAATGGAGGCTTCTTACAGGATGAGATAACTTCTGGAAATGACTGGCTCAGATTGGCCAGAGGTATAGATGTGTGTCCAAGTTTCAGGAAACGGCTGGTTGTCTTCTTCTAAGGGATTTATTACAATCTTTGCAAGCTGGGTAATTAGAAATGCAGCCAATATTACATACAGATAATGTGTCATGAGACATGCAAATATAAATCAAATACGCAGAGGACATAAGTAAAGGAAATTAAATGAGCTCAAATATACCTACAAACGAGGCATACTGATGCAATATGTACATATAGCTAGCCTAAATAGCATGTTCGCATCGATTAGCTTGAACTTTGGGTTGACCAAATATGCCTGATATGCACTTCAGCAAATCAATAAAATCAAAAATCACAAGCTCACCTTTGTGCATTCACGTACAGCATAAAACGTTTGGTGGAAAAAAGGAGGCAAAGGAGTGGCATAAAACACGTCTTTCTGTGGCAGCATCGGAGAAAGTTGTACATGTAAACAAACTATGACGAGTTCAAGGATCGCTGAACTTAGTAGGACAAAACAGTGCTTGCCAAATACTCTCATCAGTGAAGCATGTATAACATAAACAATGGGATTTGTAAACAATTAGGAAGGTCTGTGTCATGTTTGTTTTCCTTCAGAAAATATATTATATTAAAACAAATTTCCATTTTCACACATCTCTGAAAGAGGTCCAGGGAGCCACTAGGGCGGCGCTAAAGAGCCGCGGGTTGCTGACCCCCGTACTATACCAAGCTTGTTCGAAATAAACTGAAACCGTTTTTATACCTCTTAAAATGTTTAACATTCCATGTGTGACAAAGGTGCTCCTTCCTCTCACGGTTAGGACGACCCCTGCTGCTGAAAATATTGTTTGTCTACAAGAATTGTTCTCTCCTTTTCTCACTCTAGACTTTTTTCTTGTGCGCTGTCGGAACAATTTAATAATTTAGCTTTTAACACAAATCTTCTTTTTCAAGCTCAGGCAATCATTGATTGCATGTCCGCAACTAGTAGCCATTTTTTGCATGATCCCCTACTGCCTTTATAAATAGTGGTTTGAGGCCTAACTCCTCATTCGTGGTGCTGCTGTAGGCTTACAATCGCTGTGATTGGCCCATTGACACATTTTCATTTCGGCCTTTGGAGCAAAACATTTAGGCACCACTTCTCGAACAAAAGTTCAGCTTAGCAGTGTTGAATGACATTTTTCTGTGAATATCTCAGGCTGCTGCGCCAGCCAAAGGACTCTTACTTCACCCTTTGAAATCTCCAGTTTTAAACAGTCAATAAATAATACAAGTGTAAAAATAAGGCAGGCCATTTTAACGGTAAGTTGTAAAACAAACAGCTGCAGAAGGTGTCATTTTTAAGGGATTCCTATTATGCAAAACAAACTTTTCTTACTTGTTGGTACCTGATTTTGTATATTTGGAATCTGCATAGGTCCAAATAACTTGAAAATAAAACATGGAGGCCTAACTCCTCATTCGTGGTGCTGCTGTAGGCTTACAATCGCTGTGATTGGCCCATTGACACATTTTCATTTCGGCCTTTGGAGGCAAAACATTTAGGCACCACTTCTCGAACAAAAAGTTCAGCTTAGCAGTGTTGAATGACATTTTTCTGTGAATATCTCAGGCTGCTGCGCCAGCCAAAGGACTCTTACTTCACCCTTTGAATCTCCAGTTTTAACAGTCAATAAATAATACAAGTGTAAAAATAAGGCAGCCATTTTTAACGGTAAGTTGTAAAAACAAACAGCTGCAGAAGGTGTCATTTTTAAGGATTCCTATTATGCAAAAGCAAACTTTTCTTACTTGTTGGTACCTGATTTTGTATATTGGAATCTGCATAGGTCCAAATAACTTGAAAATAAAACATGGAGGCATGGCGCAGATATTAATAAAACAATATTGCCTTCTTTCAAACTTGCTCCAAACGACTGTGACATATTTTTCCTTAATGTGCGTCAGCAGATATCTCCATACGTAGAGTTTTGCAAAGTTGCCATCAATAAGTTGTTGTGGGGCACTGGGCAGACTGGCTCGTACATGCACATGCATACATACTGTTGCCATTTCTAATAAAAAGTAGCATGCATTGTCGTTCTAACTTCTATCTTTTAGTAAACTTGATATGGGCGCGCTAAAACTACAACATGGCCAATGGGGTGGAGACATAGTCGAAGGGGCTTGACCTGGAGGATTTCGGCACGTAAATAAGACCGCCCATGAAACGGCGCATTCTGAAGAGACAGTCAAAAAGCGGCTTGAAGATGGTCTGTAAAACATCATCTTTGCACAATGTTGACCAAAGCACAACCATTACCTGTTATGTAGACCAGTGATCCCCAACCACCAGGCCGCGGCCGGCACAAGAAATGTAAAAAATTTTTTTTTTTTTTTTTTTAAATTAAATCGACATAAAAAAACACAATATGTACATTATATATCAATAATATGTACATTATATATCAATATAAATCAATACAGTCTGCAGGTATACAGTCCGTAAGCACACATGATTGTATTTCTTTATGACAAAAAAAATAAATAAATAAATAAATGATAAATGGGTTATACTTGTATAGCGCTTTTCTACCTTCAAGGTACTCAAAGCGCTTTGACAGTATTTCCACATTTACCCATTCACACACACATTCACACACTGATGGCGGGAGCTGCCATGCAAGGCGCTAACCAGCAGCCATCAGGAGCAAGGGTGAAGTGTCTTGCCCAAGGACACAACGGACGTGACTAGGATGGTAGAAGGTGGGGATTGAACCCCAGTAACCAGCAACCCTCCGATTGCTGGCACGGCCACTCTACCAACTTCGCCACGCTGTCCCACAAAAAAATTTTAAAAATCCATAACCTCCCCCCGGTCCGTGGGACAAATTTTCAAGCGTTGACCGGTCCGCAAGTACAAAAAGGTTGGGGACCACTGATGTAGACCACAAGGAAGTGTTTTAGATGAAGAAAATACATCTCAATACAAACCCTTTAAAGAGGAACTGCTCTTTTTTGGGGATTTTGCCTAACATTCACAATCATTATGAAAGACATGACGACGGATGGATTACAGCTAAACCATTGGGAGCTCCTCTAGTTTGCCCATTAAATCCAATAAATAACCAATCAAAAACCACCAACGATACTCCATTTACATTTCGGGATTTGAACATTAACCAAGTATTAGTGATATTGTTATTATAAGCGCTAACGCAGATAAACTATTTATAGCGGCACCGTGATCACTCCAGTATGTGCCTATGTTTACATCATCAAGTGGTCTGCTGCTTCCTTGCTCCCTGTAAGTTAATTCTAAATCATAAATAATGCATCACCTGGACATGAGATGTCTGAGTAGGGTATTCCGACAAGTTGGTACACTTTGATAGCCATTTAGGACCCGAAACTGACGACAGAAAAGACTGCTTGTACCCCCTGTTTCCCCACCCCTTTTTCTTTGTGGGAATTATGAGTCATTCTTCACCTAAATGGGAATATATGAACATCCTATCAGTCGCATTCTAATGACAGCAGACATTATACAGTAAGTGATGTTTTATTATGTTTGTTGGCTTTCATAAAGTCTGCAGTGAGTAATAATCAGTGATGAATTTAAAAAAAAAGAGCAAACCTGATGCGTTTTTGAAATTAATGATCCACGCATGCTTAAAATGATTAAAATAACACAAATATAAATGTTACTATAAATGTGCCTGTTACTACATTACATATATACTTACATCATGTATATAAAACCCTAATGGAGGTGTTTGCATTTTTTTTAAGGCGGAGTTGCACGGCTCCAATAGGCTCCATTGTAAACAAACTTTTGATCGCATTTATTTAATATTTAGAATGCAAAAAATAGATATAACATCCATCGTCATGTCTCTCATTATGATTGTGAACGATAGGCAAAATTCCCAAAAAATTGCAGTTCCCCATAAAGGCTTCATTCATTATAATAAGCTGACTCCTCTCACTCCATACACTGTGGCAAAGCTTGATGTGGGCCTACAAAAAAAAAACATAACTTTGCGTCAACCGCAGAGCTGTTAATGGTCAGCCTTTTTTTGTGCGTTTAAAAAAAAAAAACATTCATATAATACTCAGTCGCTTCATTATAAGGATTGATAGATGTACAACAATTCATGGAGGGAAATTGGCAAAAATATGATAGTATTGGATGTCGCTTGAGTCACCATTGTTCGCTACTACTATACAGTAAACTAAAACGCTGTGGTTACTAACTTTCAGCAAAACACTGCCCCTAGCAATTTGGCAGAGAATTGCAAGTCATGCCATTATTTTGATTTGTTTTGTTACGATTATCATAATTGTACTTGTTGCTGTTTATTTGTTGATAATTTATATCCGTTGTTCTTTTGAATTATATTTAAAGTTGAGTTTTGGTAGTACAATAAATCGTGTAATCGTGTTATTGATAGAGATGTCCGATAATATTGGACTGCCAATATTATCGGCAGATAAATGCTTTAAAAATGTGATATTGGAAATTATCGGTATCGGTTTCAAAAAGTAAAATGTAAGACTTTTTAAAACGCCGCTGTACGGAGTGATACACGGACGTAGGGAGAAGTACAGAGCGCCAATAAACCTTAAAGGCACTGCCTTTGCGTGCCGGCCCAATCACATAATATCTACGGCTTTTCACACACACAAGTGAATGCAAGGCATACTTGGTTCAACAGCCATACAGGTCACACTGAGGGTCGCCGTATAAACAACTTTAACACTGTTACAAATATGCGCCACACTGTGAACCCACGCCAAACAAGAATGACAAACACATTTCGGGAGAACATCCGCACCGTAACACAACACAAACACAACAGAACAAATACCCAGAACCCCTTGCAGCACTAACTCTTCCGTGACGCTACAATATACACCCCCGCTACCGACCCCACCCCCACCACCACCACCTCACCACCCCCCAACCCTGCCCACCTCAACCTCCTCATGCTCTCTCAGGGAGAGCATGTCCCAAATTCCAAGCTGCTGCTTTGAGGCATGTTAAAAAAAAAAAAATGCACTTTGTGACTTCAATAATAAATATGGCAGTGCCATGTTGGCATTTTTTTCCATAACTTGAGTTGATTTATTTTGGAAAACCTTGTTACATTGTTTAATGCATCCAGCGGGGCATCACAACAAAATTAGGCATATATATGTGTTAATTCCACGACTGTATATATCGGTATCGGTTGATATCGGAATCGGTAATTAAGAGTTGGACAATATCGGAAAATCGGATATCGGCAAAAAAGCCATTATCGGACATCTCTAGTTATTAATCGTGATTTCAATATCAATCAAAATAATAAGTATTATTTTTGCCATAATCATCCAGCCTTAACGCTATTGCGACTACGCTGTATAGCAGGGGTGTCAAACTAATTTTAGCTCAGGGGCCGCATGGAGGAATATCTGTGCACACGGGCCGGACTATTAAAATCATGGCATTAAACCAAACAAATAAAGACAACTTCAGATTGTTTTCCTTGTCTTACTTTGGCCAAAAATAGAACAAACACATTCTGAAAATATTACAATAAAAATATAGGAAAAAAATACCGGCAGCGGTAAAGTTTATATCCATGAAGGAAAGAAAAAAGTGAATAAATGTTATAACTGAATAAATTCACATATGCATAAACATTTTTTATTTTGTAATATTTTTTTTAATGAATTAAGAAACGTTTATGACAACCTTTTTCCAAAAAACAATATAGAATGTGAGATATAACAGGATAATGCATACATTTATCATTTGTTTTCAAAACGGTTACAAAAAAGTGGGACCCCAAAAATTTACTGTGGCACCCCATTTTTATGATTTGATGAGGTCTCTGGGACCCCATTTGGAAAATTCCTAGCACCAACACAGATGGAGTATTGGTGCGAGCAAAACAGGTGGCCTGGTTCTAATACTAATCAAATATCACCCCCGGGCCATAGATATTTGGGCGGATCTGGCCACGGGCCTTGACTTTGACACTTAGGCTGTAGAGCAACTATGCTGTAGCAGAAAAAAGCCTTTACTAGTCATACAAGTAAATGTGTGTGATATTGTCTGTAAATGTTGCCTACCTTAGGACAACAGATGACATTTAGCTATTGTAGCTAATTCTGGCATATTTAATGTGATGCTTTGCTCATATGTTGATCAATATGCATTGTCCTAATCAAATCATTATATTCAAATTTTAAATTGAAATACAAGTGAAAAAAAAAGTGAACCATAGCCAAATGTATCAAAACACTGCCTTAATTCTCTTCCCTCATGTTGAAGGCCTTCATTGGGATGACCCAAATGGGCCTTTTGCCATTTTTAGAGTGCATTTGCCAGCATCAGAGTTGTCTCCTTGCTGTCATTTGCAAAATATCTGTGTTTATTCATGCCACATCTGTTTATGAATGTGTGTGTGTGACCCCCCCCCCCCCCCCCCCCCCCCCCCCCCCCCCCCCCGCAGTCTTTCACCCGGTCGAATGCTCCTACTGCCATACTGAGAGTATGATGGGCTTCCGCTACCGCTGCCAGCAATGTCATAATTACCAGCTCTGTCAGGACTGCTTCTGGAGGGGGCATGCCAGCGGTTCCCATAGCAACCAGCATCAAATGAAGGAGTATACATCATGGGTAAGAAGGGGCGGGGGAGAGGAGGAAGGGAGGGAGGTGTGTCTGCAGCCGGATCAGTCAATGTGGCTATTTTCGCTCGGCTTCACCGTGACGTAAGGATGCTGTTGGTCGCGTTCAAGCCGTGTTTTGTTCCCCCTCTTTTAGAAATCCCCCGCCAAGAAGCTGTCCCATGCCCTCAGCAAGTCGCTAAGCTGTGCATCCAGCAGAGAGCCTCTTCACCCCATGTTCCCCGAAATGCCAGAGAAACCTCTCAACCTTGCGCATATAGTGTATGTTCTTCTTCTTTTTCCCCCCACTGTTGAAATGTTCAAACCGCTGACTCCTCTAAGTGTTTCCAGTTAATCTTGCAGGTTCAGCTAATCAATGAGGCTTAATTACAGTGCTGGGAGTGATTGCAATCTACGACAATGTAGCCACTGTTGCCGTCACTTCAGCTTTTGTGTCTGAGGTCGCGGCCCCGCGTAAAATAGCTCGATAAAGGGTTTCCCACGAGAATTTAGGCAGAAAACCTATAAAGTACAGTTGAGCTTAAGGTGATTAAATACATTTTTGAAGGCATTTGTCGCAAAATTTGACTTTGTAGTGCACACACACACACACACACACACACGCATTAGTGGAGAGACTTGAGCAGCTTCCATTCCCATAGCCAAACTCTTAACCCCTGTTATGTGCATACTGACCGCATACTCAAGCAACTCATTCAAAAAACACTCTAACTATCATTTGGAGTGCATGAGAAAGTGCAAATGAAAAAATGCCTCTCAGGTTTATCTCTTCCAAAACTGATGTCCTCTGCAGTGCACATTTGTGCTGTTTTTGCATAGCAGGGATTTTACCTTCGAACTGTTTAACTCTGACAAAAGAAAAACAAATGTCCACTACAGAGGACGCTAGTTCTCAGAAGGATATTGCACATTGATTGATTGATTGATTGATTGATTGATTGAGACTTTTATTAGTAGGTTGCACAGTGAAGTACATATTCCGTACAACTGACCACTAAATGGTAACACCCGAATAAGTTTTTCAACTTGTTTAAGTCGGGGTCCACTTAAATTGATTCATGATACAGATATATACTATCAGATATATACTATCATCATAATACAGTCATCACACAAGATAATCAAATTGAATTATTGACATTATTTACAATCCGGGGGGGGGGTTAGTTTTGGTTGTTATCATCAGTCATCAACAATTGAGAACAGAGAAATGGATATTGGAACAGTGTAGGTCTGACTTGATAGGATATGGACAGCAAGTAGTAGAGAGAGAGAGAGAGAGAGAGAGAGAGAGATCAGAAGGCATAAGAAAAAGTATCTACATTTGATTATTAACAATCCGGGGAGGGTGTTAGTTTAGGGTTGTAGCTGCCTGGAGGTGAACTTTTATTGCGGTTTTGAAGGAGGAGAGAGATGCCCTTTCTTTTATACCTGTTGGGAGCGCATTCCACATTGATGTGGCATAGAAAGAGAATGAGTTAAGACCTTTGTTAGTTCGGAATCTGGGTTTAACGTGGTTAGTGGAGTTCCCCCTGGTGTTGTGGTTAAAAACACATAACACTTTTAAAATACCCCTAAGGAGCAAAACACACAACAGCCGAGTAGCGCAGTCAACATTTTAAAGTGCATGCAGAGGTGAATACAGCTGCGGAATGCTTACCACTTACAGTACTGCCATATTGTGGAGTTAATAAAAAAAACAACAACAAGTGAAAATTGACTATAGTCATTAATAAGATACTTTTAGTTCTTTCAGCCTGCTCAGTGGCCTTGTGGTTAGAGTGTCCGCCCTGAGATCGGTAGGTCGTTAGTTCAAAGCCCGGCCGAGTCATACCAAAGACTATAAAAATAGGACCCCTTACCTTCCCACTCAGCATCAAAGGTTGGAATTGGGGGTTAAATCACCAAAATGATTCCCGAGCGCGGCCACCGCTGCTGCTCACTGCTCCCCCCACCTCCCAGGGGGTGGAACAAGGGGATGGGTCAATTGCAGAGGGTAATTTCACCACGCCTAGTGTGTGTGTGACTATCAGTGGTACTTTAACTTTTTTTGTAGAACAGAAGACTTGGCGTTAATTGAATAGAAGCTTTAATTGGACTTAAGCAGCATTAGAGTGCAAAGTATTTTCTTTCCTGCTCCATCTTCTTGAACTTGTTGGCAACCGCACCACTTAATCCCAACGCAAGTGGACTGTAACATTGAAAAAGGAACCCACATTATTTTACATCATTCCTGTGAGAACACTAGTAACATTTATTTAGAGAAGAAACAATAGTAATCTAATATTTCAAGTTATTTCTGTGCAGCCTCAGTTAAAAGACATGATTTTTTTCTTTGTCATTTTGTTTCTCTTTGTCCTTAACTTGCCTCCCCCTAGAGATACGTGGTAAGTGTTCCTCTGATTCTTTAACACGTTCCAAAATGTGTCCCATTGAATCACTGTTTGTTCTAATGGTTTATCATCGCCCACCACTCACCCACACTCCTGTGTACTGCTAGCAGCTGTTAGTTGCTTGGTTTGCATCTCCATCGCACGTTTGTGGTATATGTATATTAGCATGTTGATTATTCTCATGAGCTCATATGTTGATGATAGAAAACACTTTTGCTCTCCCTATAGGCCACCAAGACCCATGAACGTCTCCAGTGAATACTCATTTTCCAACTCCATGCCTACATCAGGGAACCCGTACTCCACCAAAAAGTCAGTACACACAATGGATGTCCTGGATTTTTTTTTTTTTTCAGCTTGCCCGTGGTTCTCAGCATTGAACCATTTTGTGTGTGTCACTGCATCGGTTCCCTCCTATATTGAATGTACTCACTTAGTTTGCCTTACGGCAGGAGTCAGGATGTTGCTCAACATCTGTTGGAAGGCAGAGGGTAAGCAAGTGACACAGGTGTGCTTGTGTGAGGATGCTACATCGCATGCTAATGTGGCCGATAGCTGGAGCGGAGTGTGCATCCTCTGATGGTGGCGAATATTAAGAGAGAATACTGATAGCAGGTCATGAGCATGCATGTTTGCAAAACCTGAAACCGAGGAGGCTTCATAATGTACACCTGCGGCCTTAAATCTTCTCACATTTTTTGTTAGCTTAATGCTTGCAGTATCAAATTAAACTACATGCTTGGTTAGTTTAGCTTTACATTGCAAATATTGTCTTGACTCGTACAGTAGTTGTATTAACAGAACAGGAAGTGGATATTCCTGTAAGCTGTAGTGTTTTTGGCATGTCTTTAATTGTGCTTCAGGCCTTCATCAGCAGTGGCGCTCCCAACATAATCTAGCCTTGTTCCTCTCCACTCACCCGTGAACGGCTGCATTTCAAGCGCCTCCTTAAATCTCTTTTGTTGTTGTTTTTTTCCCTCATCCGTCTGTCTCACCCCCTTCTGTCCTTCCTCCTTCTGTCACCTATGTAATGTCATCTTGTTTTCTATTGATTTGCTTTTGTTATAAACCGCGTCCAGGTTACACTGCAACCTGGATGCGGTGGACAGACTCGCAGACGAGCACATTCTCATTGGGCTGTATGTGAAACTACTTCGAAACAACCCTAAAACATGGTTAGTGGGTGTGGCCCCCTCTCCCCAAAAACCTCACCGTGTCAAAACCCCTGCATGCATACTTTCATTGCCATTTTTAAAGTGCAGTTCATTTTAGCATTCTACAAAAACCAAAACCAGTGAAGTTAGCACATTGTGTAATTCGTAAATAAAAACAGATTACAATGATTTTCAAATCCTTTTCGACTTATATTCAATTGAAAATATTGCAAGGACAAGATATTTAATGTTCGAACTGAGAAACTTAATTTTTTTTTTGCAAATCGAAGGTCCGTAATATCATCGCTTGCGTGCAGTGATTTCTCCAGATTCTATGAACCTTTTGATGATATTAGGGACCGTAGATGGTGAAATCCCTAAATTCCTTGCAATAGCTTGTTGAGATTTTTTTTTCTTAAATTGTTGGACAATTTGCTCACGCATTTGTTCACAAAGTGGTGACCCTCGCCCCGTCCTTGTTTGTGAATGACTTAGCATTTCACGGAAGCTGCTTTTATACCCAATCATGGCACACACCTGTTCCCAATTAGCCTGTTCACCTGTGGGATGTTCCAAATAAGTGTTTGATGAGCATTCCTCAACTTTCCCTAGTCTTTTTTGCCACTTGTGCCAGCTTTTTTGAAACATGTTGCAGCCATCAAAATCCAAATGAGCTAATATTTGCAAAAAATAACAAAGTTTTCCAGTTCGAACGTTAAGTATCTTGTCTTTGCAGTCTATTCAATTGAATATAGGTTGAAAAGGATTCGCCAATCATTGTATTCTGTTTTTATTTACGATTTACACAATGTGGCAACTTCACTGGTTTTGGGTTTTGTAATTGCAGTGTATTGTCTCAAAGGACAATACTGTGAAAGTAAACCTGGATATGCAGTGGTACCTCTGTTTTTTTGTTAGTAATCTGTTCCATAAGGTCAGTGCATGAGTGCTGCCGGCACCGGGAAGCTGCGGTACATTGAGGGGAAACATGTACTGTAACACCGTGAAGCAGAGCATGAAACCCTCCCTTGTGAAACTGGGCCTCAGCTGTCTACTTCGTGGTTGATTGTACCATTGATGCCATAGTGACTCAGACAGTGACTGTAATGTACACTATTATGTCGGCAACCATATTGAATTATAGAACAAACAGTGTGTGTGTGTGTGTGTGTGTGTGTGTGTGTGTGTGTGTGTGTGTGTGTGTGTGTGTGTGTGTGTGTGTGTGTGTGTGTGTGTGTGTGTGTGTGTGTGTGTGTGTGTGTGTGTGTGTGTGTGTGTGTGTGTGTGTGTGTGTGGTTAATAATGCAACAGTGGTTCAATACCTTGCAGTTTCTACATTGTGTCAATGCTGTTTTTATTTTCTGTTGTCTTGATCAGTTTGCTAGAAAGCAGCAACCATCAAGACGAGGAGCACAGCCTCATCGCACGCTACGCCGCTCGCCTGGCTGCTGATGCTGCGGTGAGACACATCTATGCACTGTACTGTACATTAGTGGTGATGCCTAAACAGGAAGGACAGATTCAATAGCCTCAGCCTCTCCAAGTGCATTTTGTTCCCCAGCACCATCCCCATCCCTCGAGACGTGAGATAAGGATGACATCATGCGAAGAAGGTACATTGAGTTTACGCAGAGCCTCTGTTCTTTTACCAACAGGGCTCAGCAGCAGCAGCAGAGAGTCCCCCCAGACCTGCCGTACTCTCTGGATGGCAACAAACAGCAGAAGCAGCTCATCGCTGAGCTGGAGAGTAAAAACAGGTAAAAACAGGTTGCTCTTATTGCCAACTTTACAATAAACTTCCCGCTGAACAAGTTGTAAGGCAATATTCAAGCACATTTTTAACTAGTAACAATGGTCAACAAACACACATTCTCCTATGACTTGCTTCTAATACATTTCTTAAGCCTCCCGTTTTCTTTTTTTGTGCTATTTCTGCTGCCCCCCAAAATGGTGCATTGTTTGGTATCACTTAGACCAAGAGTGTCCAAAAGGGGCCGCATGGAGGAATTGATTGATTGAAACTTTTATTAGTAGATTGCACAGTTCAGTACATATTCCGTACAATTGACCACTAAATGGTAAGACCCGAATAAGTTTTTCAACTTGTTTAATTTGGGGTCCACGTAAATCAATTCATGGTAAATATGTGCACATGCGGGCCAGACTATTAAAATCATGGCATCAAAAATAGAAAATTAAGACAA
Organism: Entelurus aequoreus; assembly: GCF_033978785.1. Taxonomy (NCBI): domain Eukaryota; kingdom Metazoa; phylum Chordata; class Actinopteri; order Syngnathiformes; family Syngnathidae; genus Entelurus; species Entelurus aequoreus. Next base: position 27,096,178 of record NC_084746.1, read on the forward strand.
CTTCAGATTGTTTTCTTTGTCTTACTTTGGCCAAAAATAGAACAAACACATTCTGAAAATATTACAATAAAAATATAGCAAAAAATACCGGCAGCGGTAAAGTTTAGATCCATGTTTATAACTGAATACGTTTACATATGCATTAAAATGTGTTTTCTTTTGTATTATTATTTTTTAATGAATTAAGTAACGTTTATGACAACCTTTTTCCAAAACACAAAATAGAATGTGAGATATAACAGGATAATGCATACATTTATCATTTGTTTTCAAAACGGTTACATAAAAGTGGGACCCCAAAGATTTACTGTGGGACCCCGTTTTTATGACTTGATGGGGTCCCTGAGACCCCATTTTGAAAATTCCTAGTGCCAACACTGATGGAGTATTGGTATGTGCAAAACAGCAGCAGGCAGCTGTGGCCTGCGGGCCGGTTCTAATACTAATCAAATATCATCCCGGGTGCCATAGATAATTCATTGGCGGGCCGCATCTGGCCCACGGGCCTTGACTTTGACACGTAGGACTTAGACATTTCCCCCAAAATGATGGCTTCATTAAAGAGGCTGTTTAAATTTTGTCGGACCAAAAAATATAACAAAAACACCCCACACACGAAAGCTTATGTTACAAACAAATATAATAATTGTCAATATTTATCACAATTAGATGTTAAAGGCCTACTGAATCCCACTACTACCGACCACGCTGTCTGATAGTTTATATATCAATGATGAAATCTTAACATTGCAACACATGCCAATACGGCCGGGTTAACTTATAAAGTGCAATTTTAAATTTCCCGGGAAACTTCCGGTTGAAAACGTCTAGGTATGATGACGTTTGCGCGTGATGTCAATGGTTGAAACGGAAGTATTCGGGCACATTGTATCTCAATACAAACAGCTCTGTTTTCATCGCAAAATTCCACAGTATTCTGGACATCTGTGTTGGTGAATCTTTTGCAATTTGTTTAATGAACAATGGAGACTGCAAAGAAGAAAGCTGTAGGTGGGATCTGTGTATTAGCGGCTGGCTGCAGCAACACAACCAGGAGGACTTTGAGTTGGATAGCAGACGTGCTATACGACGCTAGCCGCCGACCGCATCGATGATCGGGTGAAGTCCTTCGTCGCGCCGTCGATCGCTGGAACGCAGGTGAGCACGGGTGTTGATGAGCAGATGAGGGCTGGCTGGCGTAGGTGGATAGCTAATGTTTTTAGCATAGTTCTGCTAGGTCCCGTAGCTAAGTTAGCTTCAATGGCGTCGTTAGCAACAGCATTGCTAGGCTTCGCCAGGCGGCACAGCATTAACCGTGTGGTTACAGGTCCAGTGTTTGGTTCGGTGTCTCCCGATAGTAGTATTGTTGATCTTCTGTCTATCCTTCCAGTCAGGGGCTTATTTCTTTTGTTTCTATCTGCATTTAAGCACGATGCTATCACGTTAGCTCCATAGCTAAAGTGCTTCACCGATGTAATGTCGTGGGGATAAAAGTCATTGTGAATGTCCATTTCGCGTTCTTGACTCTCATTTTCAAGAGGATATAGTATCCGAGGTGGTTTAAAATACAAATCCGTGATCCACAATAGAAAAAGGAGAAAGTGTGGTATCCAATTAGCCCTTTTACCTAAGTTACAGTCAGAGCGAAAAAAGATATGTCCTGCACTCGCACGTTCCTCATCCACGAATCTTTCATCCTCGCTCAAATTAATGGGGTAATCGTCGCTTTCTCGGTCCAAATCGCTCTCGCTGCTGGTGTAAACAATGGGGAAATGTGAGGAGCCCTTCAACCTGCGACGTCACGCTACTTCCGGTACAGGCAAGGCTTTTTTTATCAGCGACCAAAAGTTGTAAACTTTATCGTCGATGTTCTCTACTAAATCCTTTCAGCAAAAATATGGCAATATCGCGAAATGATCGAGTATGACACATAGAATGGATCTGCTATCCCCGTTTAAATAAAAACAATTCATTTCAGTAGGCCTTTAAAGGGGAACTGCACTTTTGTTTTAATGTTGCCTACCTTTCACAATTCTTAAGAGAGACAAGAACACATGTGTTTTTTTATGCATTCTAACTCATAAATAAACACTGGCAAAAGTCAGCTAACAATAGAGGTAATTGGGTTTCGATCTATTCCGCCTATACAGCGATCTAAAAAACATCCAAAAACCTCCATCAAGGTTTTATACACATGCTGTAAGTATTATGTAATGTAGTAAACAGTGTTTTGCTTCTTGTCTTGCGCTCCTATTTTGGTGTTTTTTCCTGTTTTGTTGGTATTTTCCTGTTGCGGTTTCACGTCTTCCTTGAGCACATTCATAATAATTTGTCATTTTAAGCATACAGTGCATTCTTTTCAGCGTTCGCTATTTGTTTCAGCAACAGAAATAGAAATTCTTATCATAAAATTCTATTTTTGGTATATTAAAAGTTCCTCTCAATATTGTTATTCTTTGCTCATTGGCTTGGACCCATCATGTGATTGTCCGTCCTCTAATACGTGACAACTAAAGGCTAATCCAGCATTATTGTCCTCTTAACGTAGCCACCAACACCCAGCTGTGTGTGTTGAACTGCAACGTCACCCGTTCGGCATCTCAAGTCCTAAGCACTGATGTGTGTTAGCTCATCGGAAAATGTATTTATTTAAATGACGTGTTTAAGATCACTCCTTAGGTTCTCGACCCTTGTAATGGTTGTTGGCACTAAATCCCAACACTCTGTGGCGAGGCACACCTTGTGTGTGTGCGTGTGATTGTGTGTGTGTGTCACAGAGAAATCCTGCAGGAAATCCAACGACTGCGCGTCCAGCATGAAGAGGCCTCACAGCCGCCTCCTGACAGTGGTCAGCAGAACCCCACTCTGCTGGCCGAGTTACGACTTCTCAGGTAACTGGGGTCTCTCCATCTTCCCATCCTCTCACCACACAATGAATAGACTTAAGCTGCGACTTGTTTTTAACATTTTACCACAACAAAATGCTGTCATCAATCTACGGCTTTTTTTCCTCCTGTCAGGCAACGCAAAGATGAGCTCGAACAAAGAATGTCGAGCCTGCAGGAGAGTCGCAGGGAACTCATGGTGCAGCTGGAGCAGCTAATGATGCTTCTCAAGGTACAACAGACAGCGCCCGCCATCTCGTTTCACAACACACCGTGCTTCATCTCGTCACCGTTTTTCTTGTGCTTCTTGCCAACTAATACATGTACAGTATGTGTACATTAAAACAGAAGCACTATGCTAAAGCGTATCAAATATAGTCTCTATAACAGGAGCCCTCTGTTATATCAAGTTTTAAGCTTGCAGGCCAGCCACTAGTTGAACAGCAATGCTTTAACACGCGAAGTCCCAGAGAAGGGTCAATTGACACTTTTACCTAGAAAACACACAAGAGGGTCATTTGACCCCTAGTCCCCCCTGTGGACACTCCTTTTGTTATGAAAATGTGGCTGTTAGTGGCACACGGCAGGGGGCCACTTGAGCCTGTGTGGGGGAGGGGACCTTACAGCTCAAGCTTTAGTTCTGAGGTAGGTTGTGTGTGTTTTTGCAAGGATCAACAGAATGAAGGGATCAACACTCTGACATTTATTGTTAAAAAAAATACAAAACAAAACATATTTACAAAGAATGAAAAAGCAACTGTTTTCCCAGTTTTGGTGTGGAGGGTTGTTGCAGAAGCAATTGTTATTTTTGTGTGCCAAAAATAGTTTAAAAAAAAAAATTTACAAAGAAAAAAGCATATTTACAAAGAATGAAAAACCATGTCCATGTAAACATGACTGACATACATTTGAGCAGTCACTCACAATCCTGGCACTGCCATTGCTCCTTTCGGCATTTCCCACATGTATAATTTTTCTGTCTACCTAGACAAACTGCCCCTAACAGCCTCATTACCATAACAAAATGAGTGATTAGTGTATTCGGGAAAAGCGTCGGGCCAAATGACCCCTCTCTGGGTCTTCTAGGTAGACAGAAAAATGCTGGGACTTCTAGTGTTAAAGCAGTGTTTTTCAACCTTTTTTAAACAAGGCACATTTATTTCATTGAAAAATTCCTGAGGCACACCACAAGCAGAAATCATTAAAAAGTGAAAGTCAGCAGCCGATATTGACGATAAAAAGTCGTTCTCACAATTGTTGGATATGAATTTAACCCATAACCAACCATTCATCACTATAGCCCTTGTCCCAAAGTAGGTGTACTGTCACGACCTGTCACATCACGACATACTTGCCAACCTTGAGACCTCCAATATCGGGAGGTGGGGGGTTAAGAGGAGAGTATATTTACAGCTAGAATTCACCAAATCAAGTATTTCATATATATATATATATATATATATATATATATATATATATATATATATATATATATATATATATATATATATATATATATATATATATATATATATATATATATATATATATATATATATATATATATATATATATATGTATGAAATACTTGACTTTCAGTGAATTCTAGCTATATATATACACAGTATATATATATTTTATTTTTTATTTTATTATACATATAAATAAAAGACATACTTGAATTTCAGTGTTCTGCAGGCTATCCAGTAGGTGGCAGTATTGTCCTGTTTAAGAGTGTCACAACATTGCTGTTTACGGCAGACGAACTGCTTTGCGGTAGACTAAACGTGACTGCTGTTGTTGTGTGTTGTTACCGCGCTGGGAGGACGTTAATGAAACTGCCTAACAATAAACCCACATAAGAAACCAAGAACTCTCTCTCCTTGTTGTGCACTCTACTCTCTAAAAGCCGTAGATGTTATGACGTCATTGGGCAGGCAAGCTGCTGGAAAGCGGACGTGAGAACGGCTGTCCCCACTCAGGTCCGCATTGAGCTGGAGGGGGCGTGGCCTCCAGCTCCGGCTGAATACCGGGAGTTTGTCGGGAGAAAATCTCTGCCGGGAGGTTGTCGGGAGAGGCGCTGAATATCGGGATTCTCCCGCTAAAAACGGGAGGGTTGGCAAGTATGCATCACGACGTGACTTATTTTGAGGTTTTTTTGGTGTTTTCCTGTGTGTAGTGTTTTACTTCTTGTCTTGCGCTCCTATTTTGGTGTTTTTTCCTGTTTTGTTGGTATTTACCTGTTGCGGTTTCACGTCTTCCTTGAGCGCTATTCTGCGCACCTGCTTTGTTTTCTCAATCAAGACTATATAAGTTGTGCGGACACTATCCTTCTTTGTGGGGACATTGTTGATTGTCATATCATGGACGGATGTACTTTGTGGGCGCCGTCTCTGCTCCACACGCTGTAAGTCTTTGCTGTCGTCCAGCATTTTGTGTTTTGTTTACTTTGCAGCCAGTTCAGTTTTAGTTTCGTTTTGCATAGCCATGCCTAAGCGTCAAAGCCTTTTCTTAGTTGCACTTGCCTTTTGTTTATTTTTGGTTTAAGAATTAGATACCTTTTTACCTGTACGCTGCCTCCTACTGTCGTTTGCATATTGTGATCACGACACAACGTGTTCCAGACATCTACAAAGCAATTAACTACCAGCTGCCACCTACTGATATGGAAGAGAATAACATGGTTACTCTGCCGAGCTCTAAACAGTACCGACACTCAACAACGGCACATTATTTGCGGATTATAATTAATTGTGTGCAAAAAATATTTTTAACCCAATTAGGTGAAATTAGATAATCTCCCACGGCACACCAGACTGTATCTCACGGCACACTAGTGTACCGCGGCACAGTGGTTGAAAACACTGCTCTAAAATAGTGATTTCCAACCACTGTCCCACAGTGGGCTCTGAGAGATCATCAAATGTGCCGCAGGAAATTATCCGATTATCACTCAAATTTTGTCCGAAAAGGATTTACATAGTTTAAAATAGATGAGGCAATTCCTGAAGGAATTGCGTGTGAATGCTCCAATGCTGAAGTCGAACTGAAATCCTGAATTTTTTTTAGAATTGTTGAAGTAGAGCTCACAATTCCCAAACAGGCTGATATTTTGAAGTTGAACAGTTTGAATCATATGAAAAATGTGGGAGTTCTGGAACTTTGAAGAATGTCCCATTGATTTCAATGGAATTTCCAAAACATTTGGGAATTTCGGGAAAAGCGGGAATTTTTTGAAAAGGGTAAAGAACTTGAGTGGTCTGAATGAGTTGAAATGGTTGGTGTTGAATTTTTCAAATCGGTCGAGAAATGTTGAAATAGTAACATGTTGAATTGAGAAATGGTATTAAGAAATTCCTGGAATTTCAGAAAAAACAGGAATTTTTCCAGTTCAAAAACAACTTTTTTTCTGTCCTAATTAAGAGGAATGTTTTGAGGGGGAACGGTTGAGATGTGTTGAAAATTGTGGAAGGAGTAGTCGCCAGAAAAAAGGGTGAGATTGGGGCTTTGGAAAACCAAAAATTCTGGAAAATCCTGGAATTTTTTTTGAACTTAGAAAAAGGTAGCTTGAATTTCCAGGATGGTGGAATGTGTTGAAGGTGAAATGGTTTGAATTGGTTGAAAAATGTAGAAATGGTGGAAGTTTGAAAAATGGCCAATTCATTTGGAATGGGAAAAAATGTCCCAGAAATTCTGGAATACTGGGAAATCTGGAATATTTTGGAATTTGTCAAGGGAAAGCCTGCAATTCCCGAATAGGCTGAACAGTTTGAAGTTGAAACGGTTTGAATAGGGTGAAAAATGTGGACGGTAGAGCGTGCCAAGATCTGGAGAAGAAGAAGAAGAATTTGAAGAAGTTGGAATAAATAGATGGATTTTGGTGTAGAATGTGTGAATGCTTTGGAGCATTCACACAATAATGGATGTTGGTTAATCTAACCAGCAAAGCAAATCAAATATATACGCTCGTCCAATAGATGACAGAATTTACTGTACGAAATTAACCTTTTTATATACTTTTTTGTCACATGCTTTGTTTTGTGTGTGCCAATATAATCTCCTTAGAGGTGTCCTGGTCTAATATAGATGAGGGCCCGATATCAGCAAAAAAACTGACTATATCAGTTTGTATCTAAAATGTATATAAGCGCTTCAATATAAGCAGTCCTGCAGCGCGTTTTCTTGTGCAAAGAAGAGCTTCAAGCACACTGTGAAGTGAAAACCATTTCAGGTGACTACCTCTTGAAGCTCATCGAGAGAATGCCAAGAGTGTGCAAAGCAGTAATCAGAGCAAAGGGTGGCTATTTTGAAGAAACTAGAATACAAGACATGTTTCCAGTTATTTCACCTTTTTTTGTAAGTACATAACTCCACATGTGTTCATTCATAGTTTTATGCCTTCAGTGACAATCTACAATGTAAATAGTCATGAAAATAAAGAAAACGCATTGAATGACAAGGTGTGTCCAAACTTTTGGCCTGTACTGTATTTTAATGAAGTCATTTACAAAGGTAAACATGGTAGGCTATGGGCTACGAGGAGCTAGCAGCTACACAACAGCTAAGCACACAATAGCACACAAGTTACAGTAAACATACGTAATACATGTCCTTAATTGAACAATATTGCAGTCTGAAACACTGCATTTGCTAAAAATAAACAAGGACAGTTGCAATATTACTGACGGATACAAAGTGTTAGCGTATTATAAAGTATCCAGTAACAAATGTGTCCGCATCATTCAAACTTCCTGCATTGTGAGCTGCGAGGTGTCGCCGAAAAAAACTATTATCATCTACTTTCAACTTGAAGACAGCGTAAGACCATTAGAGACAGTTGATGATAAATAGTTTAGTGTTTCTCTGTTTGAGTCATTTCCCATCCATCCATCCATTTTTTACCGCTTGTCCCTTTTGGGGTCGCGGGGGGCTGGAGCCTATCTCAGCTGCATTCGGGCGGAAGGCGGGGTACACCCTGGACAAGTCGCCACCTCATCACAGGGCCAAACACAGATAGACAGACAACATTCACACTCACATTCACACACTTGGGCCAATTTAGTGTTGCCAATCAGCCTATCATCGATCTATAATTGTCTACACTACAAAAATAATAAAAGTAGGTATGATTTGTTCGGATAGCTTATCAAATCAGTATCAGTCTCTGCCAATACTCAAGGCTCCAGTGTCTGTATTGTATCTGAAGTGAAAAGTTGTATCGGGGCACCCCTAATTCTCTATTGTAAAAATATGGTTGGGAAACACTGTTATAAATAAATGTGTCCTGATTCTTTATCACCAATCAACAGACTACAGTCTTTATAGCTCTGCCTTTTAGGTACTGTCAACAAAGTGTGTTGGTAAAATCTGTTGTTTTGACACATTTTTAGACAACTTTTAACAATGTACGTAAATGTGAAAAACATTCATTAAAGTGTACAACCCAGGTGTTGAACAACCATCAGAACTTCCACTATAGCAGGAGTGTCCACGCCTTTTCCAGGAAACATAAAAAATAAACGATACATTTTGTACATGAGAGATGGTAAAGCCATGGTATCCAATGCTGAGCAATCTGAAGACCACATCCCATGTAATGTCATTCATAAGGAATACATTTTATTTTTAGAATATGTTGCAGGCCAAAACAAAATGAACTGTGGAAAATGACACCCGGGTCACACTTTGGACACCCTTGCACTAAACTGTCTTTACACTGAGGGAGGAAGTTACATAGACATGCTTAGAGGATCAATATGAAACTGTCAAAAAAAATACCATACGCTTATTATTAACTGCAATAATCAATCCACATGGGCTTTCTTTCTTCATTAAAAGACTCAACATGCTATGTTTGTTGTTGTTGTTGTTGTTTTTCAGCTAGCTGAGGAACAGAAAACAAGGCTGTAAGTGTTAAAACTGTGAGGGAGGAGACGGGCATGTTTGAAATAAACACATTAGTGTTGCCAAAAGTGTTAGCTTTGTTGCCAAAAGAGTTAGCTTTTGATCTAATATAGTGTGTTTCCTAATGCTTGGTGTGTTGTTTACTCAACTGCTGACGGCACAGGTGTGAAATATTTATTATATTAGTCTGGAATATACAATGATAATAACAAATAGTTAAAATATAATAAGATACACATAATGATAATGAATATATAGATAATATAGTAAAAATACATTTATACTACTCACACCTCTTTCTTGCAGCTGACATTTTATCTCCTACCCCCCCGCCACCCCCCCCCCCCCCCCCCCATCATTTAAAGGATCATATTATGATTTTTTTTCTACATTTAAAACACTTTCTTGTGGTCTACATCAGTGGTACCCAACCCCCGGTCCGTGGACCGATTGGTACCGGGCCGCACAAGAAATTAAAAACAAAAAAATATATTTTTTTTTTTTATTAAATCAACATAAAAAACACAATATATACATTATATATCAATATAGAGAAATACAGTCTGCAGGGATACAGTCTGTAAGCACACATGATTGTATTTCTTATGAAAAAAAAAAAAAATTTGTCCGTGGGACAAATTTTCAAGCGTTGACCGGTCCGCAGCTACAAAAAGGTTGGGGACCACCGGTCTACATAACATTTAATGGCCATTCTGTGGTCCAAATTTTGTCTTTAAGCCCGCTTTTTGACCGTCTCTTCAGAATGCGCCGTTTTGTGGGCAATCTTATTAATGTGCCTCCACTTCGACTTTTCTCCCCGCCAGCCATATTGTAGTTTTTAGCGCTTCCATGTGGAATCTACTGACAGATATAAGTTAGAACTATATGCTACTTTGGACTACAAATGGCAACATGTCTGTGTACGGCAGGCCTGGGCAATTATTTTGACTGGGGGCCAAATTTAGAGAAAATAATATGTCTGTATATCTATTTTTAGGAACCACTAAAACAAAACCTCACAACAATGCCTGATTGAATGCTAAAGACATTATGACAGACCTCCTTACAAAAACGGAACAGAATTTTACAGTTTTTTACTGAATGAGACACCCAGAATGTACATTAAAATAAAGAATGGGGGATTTACAATACTAACTATGAACGATAAAACACTGAATATTGACAACATATGAACGTTGCTCCTCTTTTACTTCTCAGACCCCTTCTCGATCGACATTATGTACAATCAGGCGAAACGCAACAAAAATGCAAATAACAGCTAAATATGAACGCGAAGGGTAAAAAAAATCTCACCTACAATCTGATATGTCGCTAAACTTTAGAACTTTGTTGTAAAAATCTCCTTCCGCATCTGTCCCTGACACCCGCATTTCAGGCTGGCCGCTCTGGAAACACTCTGTGGAAATGCTCCCCACCCACAGTGCTTGGTGCCTCGTGTGAGCTGCTGTGAGTTAGATTACCATACAAAAGCATGCATAAGCGCAGATTTCAACCATTGAAATACTTTGTATAGTTCAAGACTTACGGTCATTTGACAACCTCACTGCACATCATAATGGCAGCTACAGTTTCCATCTTAAAGATCTAAAAAATTATTTGGGAATGTCCGACGGGCCTGATTGAAAAGCTTAACGGGCCGCATTTGCCCAGGTTGGTGTACGGGCCAAACAAAAGGATAGGAAAAATGAAGGACCTTATTGACCACAGCATCGGACGACACAAGCAGATTGGCGCAAAGATCTTTGGGTAAATATTTACCATACATGGAGACATCTGCTGCAAATTCCAAACGGCTCGTTTGGAGGAAGTATGAGTGAAGGCAAGATATTTTATAAATATCTCCGCAATGCCTCCACATTTCAAATTTTCAAGACTTATGCAGATCCCAAATACACAAAAGCAGATAACATCAGTAAGAAAAGTTTGTATTGCATAAGAGGGTCCCTTTAATACTAAAAAGTGTGGCCCCCAGAGTAAACCATCCTTGCCTGTAAACACCAGCTTTACAGATTGTGTGTAGATACTTTAAAAGCAGCTGCTGCCATCTTGTGTTGTTAATTGTTAATACAATGAATGGTTGACTACAACCACAGCTTTTAATAAGGAAATATGGTGTTATTTCATGTATGTTTTTAGATGTTGTGGTAAAAACTAACTGACCTAACAGATCCTCTACCGAATGTCCATATTTCTAAACCATGCAAAAGGCTTCAACGCAATAGCGGTGTGCCCTGAGTTGCAATATAGTTTTCAGTGTGGTCAAATGTGCTTTACTGTACGTGATGCAGACTCAGGGTCCCGGCTCGCCGCGCTCCTCCCCCAGCCACACCATCAGCAGGCCCATCCCCACATCCATCCACTCGGACTCGGCCGGCACCACTCCGACTCACACCCCTCAGGACTCCCTCATGGGCGTGGGAGGCGACGTTCAGGAGGCCTTCGCTCAGGGTAACGTTTCTGAAAAATATATTTACACAGCAATGTGGTGACAATTGTTTTGTCTTTCGAAGGAGCCAGGAGAAATTTGAGAAACGACCTCCTCGTCGCAGCTGACTCCATAACCAATACAATGTCGTCACTGGTAAAGGAGTTAAATTCAGGTAGGTTAGAATGACACCCCTTCAAAGATATAGTCATCAAAATATGCTTACATTTTCTCATTAATATTCACACATTAACCACTAACACCATTTGGACAAAAATGCCTCAATGTGTTAAAAAAAGTGCCGAAAAATGCACACCTAATTATCATTTTATTAAAGGCAAACTACAAGAAGACAATGTCAACTCTGAAGGTAATGCAGTTAAGGTGCCTCCTGCTGGCTGGATAGAAGAATACACGTTCATTTAAAATCATTAGGGAAACTGCACTTGATGATCCAAAACTTTGTTTTTGAGCCTGAATATATAGAGGATGGGCTACACAATCCTTATGTTAGACTAGCACACATGTTTTGTTTTTTTAATGTATTCTAAATCATAAAACCTAGCAAGAGGCAGCTAACAATGTAGCCAACTGTAGCTCTGTTCCGCCCATAAAGCACATTGAGTTTGACTTTGAGTTTATTTCGAACATGCAAGCATACAACATGATACATCACTATAAAATTAAAAACCTCCATTAATGTCTGATATACGTGCTTCAAAAATATATGTTTTGTTTAGTTTAGTTTATTTAGTTTAGTTTATTATTTCTTCGGTCAGTGGTCAACAAAATAAACAAACAGTTGTACATTCATAAATCTAAAATGTTGCAGACCGAAAGGGTTTAGGCTAAAGCTGAACACTTATTGCGCCTAACCCTATAAACAATGTCAAATACAAGATGAGCTTCCAAAAATTATGAAATTTCCTTTGCACAGCATATTATAAATACACCTTGTACACAGCATAACACTGTTCAAATATATACACAGTAAAGACAAGTGAAATGTCCTTGTACACGTGTTAGTTAAACCTTTGTACCAATTATATACTATATACAAACAATTATACTTCCATTATTATTTATTCCCACATTTAGTTAGTAATTAACATTGATCATAGTAATAACTACTGTGTTGATTCAATAGTGATATATTTTTCCAAGACATTGGTCTTAAAGTGTTTTTTAAATGTGTGAATGGAACTGGAACATTTTAAGGAATGATCCAAGCTGTTCCACAGATGAACCCCCCTGACAGAAACACATCTACTTTTTAAGCTTGTTCTTATGTTTGCTTTCTGAAAGACAGCTGAACCTCTGAGGTCATAGGGACTCTCCCTAGGTTTGAACCTCTCCTGTAGACACCCAGGCAGCATGTGGTTATGAACTTTGTAATGTAGTAACAGGCACAATCATAATAACACGTAATATTTCCAAATTTTGCGCATACGGAGGCGTATTAATTTCCCAGACGCATCGCAACGTTTGCTTTTCCCTTCAACAAGATAACAACACTACTAATCATGGCAGACATCATGAAAGCCAACAAGGACTACTTTGAGACAAATGATTATCCAGAACCTCGTGTTTTTGAGGCTGAACTTTTTGAACTACATTGTTTTAGTTTAAGTATCATTCATGTAAAAAGTGTTTCAAAATTTTTGACACCCCACTTTTAACTGTTTTAGAGATCAAGGTTTTGGCCAACACACTTTCAATACACTACTGTCGAACCTGAGACTTATTAAAAATTGTTATCAATCAATCAATGAATCAATCAATGTTTATTTATATAGCCCTAAATCAGTGGTCCCCAACCTTTTTGTACTTGCGGACTGGTCAATGCTGAAAATGAGTCCCACGGACAGGGGGGGGGGGGTAGTTAAAAAAAATGTATTTTTTATTTTTTTTGTCATTAAGAAATACAATCATGTGTGCTTACGGACTGTATCCATGCAGACTGTATTGATTTATATTGATATATAATGTATGTATTGTGTTTTTTATGTTGATTTAATATAAAAAATAAAAAATAAACTTTTTTTTTTTTTTTTTTTTTTTAATTTCTTGTGCGGCCGCGGCCCGGTACCAATCAGTCCACGGACCGGTACCGGGCCACGGCCCGGTGGTTGGGGACCACTGCCCTAAATCACAAGTGTCTCAAAGGCTGCACAAGCCACAACGACATCCTCAGTTCAGATCCCACATCAGGGCAAGGAAAAACTCAACCCAGTGGGATGACAATGAGAAACCTTGGAGAGGACCGCAGATGTGGGTGACACCCCCCCCCCCCCCCCCCTCCCCCTTCTAGGGCGACCGGTACAATGGACTTTGAGTGGATGTAGCATAATATTGTGAAAGTCCAGTCCATAGTGGATCTAACATAATAGTGAGAGTCCAGTCCAAGCTGAATTAGCTGTACATTTGTGCTAAATGATGAGACAAACACTACAGTATATCCAAGTAGCGTTTTCTTCCTCAGAGGGTGGAAGCGAGACGGAGAGTACTGTGGACTCCGATTTCGGCCGCGGCGACATCTTTGCAACAACAACCTCAGAACCGTTGTTCAGCTATAAACCCAGGAATGCGGCAGAGGAGGAGGAGGAGGAAGAGCAGGACCGCTTCGAGAACGACCTGGAGCGGCAGCTGGAAGACGAGCTCAAGTTGGAGAAGCTGATGAAGCACAGGCAGGAGGCGGAAGAGACCTGCATGGTGAGTTCATGGCAACATGGAAGCTGAGTGATCTACTCTTCGAACTTCTGTGCGGTGCTTTCAGGTGACACTGCAGCAGTGACGGTGTTGGTCCAGGACACGGGTGAGTATGCACTTCATAATCATCAACTTGCTGTCTTTGGCGATACGACTAATATGACACCCGCTCTTCACAGGTGAGCAATATCAAAAGCAACAATTGAACACAACAACACCGGCTGGATCCTAGCCTGGAATAGACTTGTGTAAAGATTATATATATTTTTAACCAACCTCATAATTAAGGTGAAACTGTGAGCTGTTCAAAGTCAAGAGATTATAATAATCACCAAGCGCTCTATTACGCTATACCACAGGTGCCATATCTTCATGTTATTATTATTATTATTATGCTTTGTGTTTGGGTTGTCCAGCAGATGTAGAAATGTATGGTTGTAAATGTGTGTTGTTGTTTTTTTAAATATATATTTCCAGCCACGTCACTTTCGTACTATTTTTGTCACATGTATTGTTTTATTTGCAACATTAGTACTATTATTATTATTATTATTAATAATGCACACTTCTTTAGCTGTTTGAGGGAACTCTCTGTGGAGCTGCCAGTTCAGCATGTAGCCAACAACAAAGCAATTTTCACTGGAAAGAAATGCATAAGTACTGTAAAAGCTAAGATGTAATTACTTTAATGTGGTTGTTACTGTTGATTAAATGATGTAAAAAAAAAAAAAAGTAAATTAGAAAAAAAATCCACTTTTAAGAGCATTCAACAAATTTGTTTATAATCTGGTTTCTAAATGAATGTTTTGGTTGTTGTTTTATGTGTCAACACACCACACATTCTAGTTCATGTAATACCATCATTGTGTGCACTATATCTAGTTTTGGGGACTTTTCAGCTAAGTTCATAGCAGTGATTTTTGCATGGCGGTGATGCATAATAAAAGTGTTGACGCGATGCCACAAATCTCGTCTGCTTGCTTCATTTCCCAGGAAGACACACTTAAGTGGATTTGCTTCAGCGGCGCACGTTTATTATACTGTATGTCATTTTTACAATGTGCGGTTTTACAAACCTTATAGCATCAGCGTTACCCATTCTTTGCAGGTATGTCATTTGAAAAACGGTGTACTAAATTAATGAAAGAGATAAATAAATAGTATTTTTTTGTGTATTATGCCTTTTTGTGCTGTAATTTTAAATGTGAGTAATGTCACAAGATGTCACTTTTTAGAAACTAAAGGACATATTTTAAACAACTTATTCCCAAACTGTGGTACGCAGGTACACCAAAGAGTGTTTTTCCAATACAAATGTAATTATACTAGATACATATACAGGTTAAATACATATGTATTAACCAAAGATTTTCTGTTTTTAAATTAAAATTAAATTTTCCTTATATTAATGTTTAGGGCTCCTTAAGCCAGGGGTGTCCAAAGTGCGGCCCGGGGGCCAAGTGCAGGTCATTTTTTAACGGCCCCACAGCACATTTTAAAAATACGATTGAAAAAATGTTTAAACGTATAAACTGGTATAAATGAGCAAACAAAGAATATGTTGCAATGTTTGCTGTAATAACACAAAGCTGCCATGCAGGCTGTTTCTTTCTTTAAAAAATAATAATGAATCAAAATCAATGTCATTATGAATTATTGACCTTTATAAAAAGCTCCAATTACGTCAAGTTAAATATTCCATTTTGAGATATTTTTTGTGGAAAATGTAGCATATTTTGTGTTTGCCATATAAAAAAACTGAGCTGTTTTTTTTTTAAAAGAAAGGCCTAAAACGAACAAACAAAAAACATAAACAACAATAAAACTTATAATTGACGGATAGATCAGAAGTTGATCTCGAGATTATTGTGTTAAAAGTAAACAGTAAAAAAAAATGTATAATTCATTTTTTAACACTTTAATGAGTATGACCCTTTTGGATCCCCAATAATTTTAGTGTGATTTGTTTTTAAGTGTCATTGCTCGAAAAATAATAATGAATTAAAATAAATAGTGTTATGAGTTATTGACCTTTTTAAGGCTCAAATTATTATATAATCTGAAATATTCCATTAAAAAAAATTATTGGGTGAAAATATTGCATATTTTGTGTTTTTTCCATAAAAAAACAGGGTTTTCTTTGACAAAAAGAGCATACAACTTAAATCTTTAAAAACATTATATTGACAGATAGACCTAATGTTGATCTAGAGATTTAAAACTTGAATAATAATAAAAATAATACTGAATAATGACACATTTTTAATATTTTTTTGACCAAAACCCTTTCGGGTCCCCGGGATCAAGCCTGAGTGGAGGCTTGAATGTATATTTGTTATACATATATTGTATTGGTTTTTAAAATAAAAAATATCAAAATGGCCCCCGCTTGCTTTGATTTGTCAGTGTGCGGCCCTCAGTGGAAAAAGTTTGGACACCCCAGCCTTAAGCTATAGTTACTGCATATACTAGCTGCTTATTTAAGATGAGATGGCCAGCGGAGGTAGCAAAAACTTGCAAAGCAAACCATTTTTGAAGTGGTACGGTACTTTTTTTACTTTAAAAAAATGATGCATATAATTGTATCAAAATTATTAAAGGTTGACTGACATGTGCAGACACATGCCTTAACACCTGCTTGTGTATATACCGTATATAAATATCATCGGTGTGCCATTAGCAAGGCCTTCTCTGCTGGCCTAACATAAATCATGATCATAGATTAATAAAAGTACATTTTAATCTACTTTCTATAAAGTATTCATCATATTCTCTTCATGTCTTATTAGGCTCCAGTGTTGCTTGTTTTTACGTTAGAGCTTTTATCCAATCAGAATTCAGCTAGCTTGTTGCCAGCGCTGTATGAATAGACAGTTGATAGACAGTTGCGATATCCATTCAGATCACGAGTTGTTGACAGTAGCCCATCTAGGTAGCCTTACGCTAAACATGACTGTGATTGGATTGTTGCTTGTCACTCCCAAGTGAGAATCCAATCACAAGTTGTAATTTGCGAAAAGCAGGAAAGGGGCACCGGAGCCATACCTAGCCAACAGAGAAATCATCGGTTTTCGCTTTTTTAACTCACAAAGAAAAAGTTCAAATATGTTATTTATTTATTTTTCCACATTTAAAGGCCTACTGAAATGATTTTTTTTTATTCAAACGGGAATAGCAGATCCATTCTATGTGTCATACTTGATCATTTCGCGATATTGCCATATTTTTGCTGAAAGGATTTAGTAGAGAAAATCGACGATAAAGTTCGCAACTTTTGCTCGCTGATTTTAAAAAAGCCTTGCCTGTACAGGAACTAGCGTGACGTCACAGGAGCTAGTATTCCTCACAATTCCCCATTGTTTACAATGGAGCGAGAGAGATTCGGACCAAGAAAGTGACGATTACCCCATTAATTTGAGTGAGGATGAAAGATTCGTTGATGAGGAACGTTACAGTGAAGGACTTGAGAGGCAGTGATGGACGTATCTTTTTTCGCTCTGACCGTAACTTAGGTACAAGCTGGCTCATTGGATTCCACACTCTCCTTTTTTTATTGTGGATCACGGATTTGTATTTCAAACCACCTCGGATACTATATCCTCTTGAAAATGAGAGTCGAGCACGCGAAATGGACATTTAAAGTGACTTTTATCTCCAAGACAATACATCGGTGACACACTTAGCTACTGAGCTAACGTGATAGCATCGTTCTCAAATGAAGATAGAAACAAAATAAATAAACCCCTGACTGGAAGGATAGACAGAAGACCAACAATACTATTAAACCATGTACATGTAACTACACGGTTAAACATTCTCAGCCTGGTAAGGCTTAACTATGCTGTTGCTAACGACGCTAAGGCTAATTTAGCAACTTAGCAACCGGACCTCACAGAACTATGTACTCTCTCCTTTTTCTATTGTGGATCACGGATTTGTATTTTAAACCACCTCGGATACTATATCCTCTTGAAAATGAGAGTCGAGCACGCGAAATGGACATTTAAAGTGACTTTTATCTCCAAGACAATACATCGGTGACACACTTAGCTACTGAGCTAACGTGATAGCATCGTTCTCAAATGAAGATAGAAACAAAATAAATAAACCCCTGACTGGAAGGATAGACAGAAGACCAACAATACTATTACACCATGTACATGTAACTACACGGTTAAAAATTCTCAGCCTGGTAAGGCTTAAAAATGCTGTTGCTAACGACGCTAAGGCTAATTTAGCAACTTAGCAATCAGACCTCACAGAACTATGATAAAACATTAGCGCTCCACCTACGCCAGCCAGCCCTCATCTTCCCATCAACAGCCGTGCTCACCTGCATTCCAGCGATCAACGGCACGACGAAGGACTTCATCCGTGGGTTTGGCGGCAAGCATCGGCTAGGCGTACTAAGTAGTCCTTGTTGTGTTGCTGTAAGTATTGTACTTAGCCGCTAAGACACCGATCGATCCCACCTACAATGTTCTTCTTTGCAGCCTCCATTGTTCATTAAACAAATTGCAAAAGATTCACCAACACAGATGTCCAGAATACTGTGGAATTTTGTCAAAGAAAACAAGAGGCTTTTCTATCGTGTCCGATGGGGTCCAACCACTTCTGTTGCTTTTGTGACGTCACGCGCATAAATCATATCCAAAGGAGTTTTTCAACCGGAACTGTGGCGGGAATTTTAAAATTGCACTTTATAAGTTAACCCGGCCGTATTGGCATGTGTTGCAATGTTAAGATTTCATCATTGATATATAAACTATCAGACTGCGTGGTCGGTAGTAGTGGGTTTCAGTAGGCCTTTAATATGTTCTTTACAATTATTTTAATTTTGACAGTACCACGTAAGGTATGTTTTAAATGCTGATGCGGGTTCATTGATTTTTAAATGTGCCGAAATATAGCCTGTTTTGTACACTGTTGAGGTGGTTCATTGTCCAGTAGTGCACAAGTGTGTTTCTGTATAGTATTTCTCCAGCCGTGGTTATGTGGTGACATAAATTATGGTATTTTGAGCGGTATTTATTAAAGTCGGACCAAGTAGGACATCACTGATTGATTGATTGATTGGTTGATTGAAACTTTTATTAGTAGATTGCACAGTACAGTACATATTCTGTACAATTGACCAGTAAATGGTAACACCCGAATAAGTTTTTCAACTTGTTTAAGTCGGGGTCCATGAAAATCAATTCATGGTAGAAGGCTTAGGTGGGAAACGCACAGCCCGCCACTGATAAATATACACATTGGCGTTGTTAGGCCTATTTTAGGGGGGCTCAAGCCCCCCTAAAATGTTCTTAAGCCCCCCTAAATAATTTGGTGTTAAAAAAAAATAAAAATAAAAATATATATATATTTTTTTTATTTTATTTTTTTACAAATACATGCCGACATATTCATTATAAAGTGGCCCGAATATGAGTTTAAATAAATAATCATATAACCTGTCATTATTCACTCAGTTTCCCCTCACTTCATAGTGTAAGGTAGAGAGCCCCTTTAGTGCGTCGGAATCCAATCCATTCCACTTGTTCATATAGAAAATGCCCACATCACTCAAAATCCAGTCCGCATTTTCTCTGCGACCTTGCTTGCGGTCTGGCAGGTGTACGAAGCACATTAGCACACAGCACTGCAGAACAAGAACCTTGTGTCTGCAATTGTAAATAATTTAGTTTTTAAGTTTTGGGTTTTTTGTAGAATCTATATAAAGTAATATACATTTGCCTATTGTTAAAATAATGAAAACAACATAATTAAATATATTTGTATTATTGTATTGTTACATTAATAGCTGTTGTATTATTATAGGATGGCTTGTTAAACATTTCATAGGATTTTCAGAGGGTGGAAAAACCAAGATATTTAATATAAAATGTAAAATGAATAAATACATAAAAAGAAAAAGAAAAAAAATGGTTAAAAGCCATCGTCCCGGGGAGCATTTAATTTCGTCCTGTGCATTTTTTTTACCGTCCCCGGGACGACGGGATTACTTTAATCTCAAGCCCTGGAAGTTACATTTTATTGTTTGCATTATTTGTTTTAGCATTGCACTTTGAAGATGGTCCCTCAGCTCTTTGACAGCTTTGGCTCTTTTTCAGATCAGCAGACTAAGTCTTTCTTATTTACAGTATATATAAATGTTTCTCATTTCTATTCAGACTTCCATATATATTTAATTTCCTTAACGGCTTGCCATAATATATATATAAATATTTTATATACAAGCCAAATTATCCCGATCCAGATATTACTTTAATTCAAGTAATTAAGTAATATTTCCAGGGCTTGAATTTATAACCATTTTAGTCACATATGTGCACAAAATGTAATATGTGCAACTTCAAAATATTTGGGAACAAACAATTATTGTATTGTGAGCGAAAGTTGTGGCATTAGCCTCTATGTTGTGAATTAAAGGCCTACTGAAACCCACTACTACCGACCACGCAGTCTGATAGTTTATATATCAATGATGAAATCTTAACATCGCAACACATGTCAATACGGCCGGGTTAACTTATAAAGTGCAATTTTAAATTTCCCGGAAAACTTCCGGCTGAAAACGTTTCGGTATGATGACGTTTGCGCGTGACGTCACGGGTTGAAGCAGATATTTTGGAATAGCACGGTGGCCAGCTTAAGTCGTCTGTTTTCACCACATAATTCCACAGTATTCTGGACATCTGTGTTGGTGAATCTTTTGCAATTTGTTCAATTAACAGTGGAGACTGCAAAGAAGAAAGCTGTAGGTGGGATCGGTGTATTAGCGGCTGGCTACAGCAACACAACCAGGACTTTGAGTTGGATAGCAGACGCGCTACCGTGAGTACAGCTTTGGCTTCCAAACATTTGATCGCTTGCCCGTACGTGCGTGCATGTCACGTACGTAACTTTGGGGAAATATATGTTTCTTGCCGACTCTGATGGCGGCCGGGGTGTCGTCGAAAGCTACAACGCCGTCCGCCGCCGCGCCGCTGTCCTCACCTGTCTGGGTTGACTTCCTCCGTCTCCGGGCCGCCGACCGCAACGATCATCGTGGTGAAGTCCTTCGTCGCGCCGTTGATCGCTGGAACGCAGGTGAGCACGGGTGTTGATGAGCAGATGAGGGCTGGTGTAGGTGGAGAGCTAATGTTTTTAGCATAGCTCTGTCGAGGTCCCGTAGCTAAGCTAGCTTCAATGGCATCATTAGCAACAGCATTGCTAGGCTTCGCCAGGCGGCACAGCATTGACCGTGTGGTTACAGGTCCAGGGTTTGGTAGTATTGTTGATCTTCTGTCTATCCTTCCAGTCAGGGGCTTATTTCTTCTGTTTCTATATGTAGTTAAGCTCGATGCTATCATGTTAGCTCCGTAGCTATAGTGCTTTGCCGATGTATTGTCGTGGAGATAAAAGTCACTGTGAATGTCCATTCCGCGTTCTCGACTCTCATTTTCAAGAGGATATAGTATCCGAGGTGGTTTAAAATACAAATCCATGATCCACAATAGAAAAAGGAGAGAGTGTAGAATCCAATGAGCCCTTTTACCTAAGATACAGTCAGAGCGAAAAAAAGATACGTCCTGCACTGCACTCTAATCCTTCACTCTCACTTTCCTCATCCACAAATCTTTCATCCTGGCTCAAACTAATGGGGTAATCGTTGCTTTCTCGGTCAGAATCGCTCTCGCTGCTGGTGTAAACAATGTGCAAATGTGAGGAGCCTTTCAACATGTGACGTCACGCTACTTCCGGTACAGGCAAGGCTTTTTTATCAGCGACCAAAAGTTGCGAACTTTATCGTCGATGTTCTCTACTAAATCCTTTCAGCAAAAATATGGCAATATCGCCAAATGATCAAGTATGACACATAGAATGGATCTGCTATCCCCGTTTAAATAAGAAAATTTCATTTCAGTAGGCCTTTAAAAACATAGAGGCTAATGCCATGACTCTCATTGTGTTTCAGTGTATCTTGAAGGATCATGCAAGTACTTGTTTCTTGTTGATGCTGTAAACAAAATGTCACTGTGCAAACCCATGTTTGTTGTTGTACTGAACACAGATTGAAACTAAACCGATTGAAATAATAATAATAACAATGAATAATTTCAAAGTCTTTGTTAGCCGTTTGTAAAGTTTTGTGCTCGTGCGCTACGTTCGCTCGCATCCTGCATCTCCTGGGGGCTAAGCCCCTCCTGTCCTTAAGAGCTAGTGACGCCCCTGAATATACACTACATTTTAATTGTTTGTATCTAAAAAAAACAACAACATAATTTTGTTTTGAATATATAAAATGCACACGATATTTAAATTGTTAATATTTTATAATTCATATTAGTATAATATAAAAAAAAAAAAAGATCAGATAAGATAATAAATCAATACGAGCATCACATCGGCAAGTTACAAATGATAGAAAAGATGGAAAGGACAATTCAGGTAAAAAATAGACTAAAAACAATATAAAGTATAACATATATACATAATATTTAGATAATATATGTACAGTATAGGATATATACTGATATATGTTTATATTATATATACCGGGGTGCCCATTACGTCGATCGCGACCTACCGGTCGATCACCAGCCAGGCATTAAAAAAATACTCCTAAAAATGAGCGATCATAAATCTTCACTATGACGTCACTTTCGTCACTTGATTGACATTCATGGCACCCGAGGGTCTTCTGAGATGACGCTGGCTGCTGCCAGTTCATTAAAATTACCGACAGGAAGGCGAGAAACACTTTACTTCAACAGACTCTGGCGCCGTACCTGTTGTCAAAACTCCAAAGACCGACTGCACAGTTGCACAATAAAAGCTCTGCTTCATCCTGCCTGCGCTAACAAAATAAGGGTCTCAGAAAGCTGGCGTGCACAAGCTAGCAAGCTACAGAGTTTTCCGCCAAAGTATTTCTTGTAAAGTGTATACAAAGGAGTACGGAAGCTGGACAAATAAGATGCCAAAAACCAACCACTTTCATGTGGTATTGGACAGAAAGGAGGACTTTTTTTCTCCTCCATTTGAAAATGCGGACGTTATCAACACTACTGTTTGATTCCAATCAATGCAAGTCATCAGAATCAGGTAATACACCAACTTATATTCTTGTATTCATGAAAGAAAGGAATCTATATGTGTTAAACATGCTTGTATTATCTTTAAACACCTTTAACTTATTAACAATATTAACTATATGTGGTAAACATGCCTGTATTATCATTAAACACTTTTAACTTATTAACAATATTAACTATATGTGTTAAACATGCTTGTATTATCATTAAACACCTTTAACTTGTTAACAATATTAACTATATGTGTTAAACATGCTTGTATTATCTTAAACACCTTTAACTTGTTAACAATATTAACTATATGTGTTAAACATGCTTGTATTATCTTTAAACACCTTTAAGTTGTTAACAATATTAACTATATGTGTTAAACATGCTTGTATTATCTTTAAACACCTTTAACTTATTAACAATATTAACTATATGTGTTAAACATACTTGTATTATCTTTAAACACCTTTAACTTGTTAACAATATTAACTATATGTGTTAAACAATCTTGTATTATCTTTAAACACCTTTAACTTATTAACAATATTAACTGTATGTGTTAAACATGCTTGTATTATCATTAAACACCTTTAAGTAGTTAACAATATTAGCTATATGTGTTAAACATGCTTGTATTATCTTTAAACACCTTTAACTTATTAACAATATTAACTATATGTGTTAAACATGCTTGTATTATCATTAAACACATTTAACTTGTTAACAATATTAACTATATGTGTTAAACATGCTTGTATTATCTTTAAACACCTTTAACTTGTTAACAATATTAACTATATGTATTAAACATGCTTGTATTATCTTTAAACAGCTTTAACTTGTTAAAAATATTAACTATATGTATTAAACATTCTTGTATTATCATTAAACACCTTTAATTTATCAACAATATTAACTATATGTGTTAAACATGCTTGCATTGTCATTAAACAGCTTTAACTTGTTAACAATATTAACTATATGTATTAAACATGCTTGTATTATCATTAAACACCTTTAATTTATTAACAATATTAACTATATGTGTTAAACATGCTTGCATTATCATTAAACACCTTTAATTTATTAACAATATTAACTATATGTGTTAAACATGCTTGCATTATCATTAAACACCTTGAACTTGTTAAGAAAAACATATATTTCATAAATAAGTAAATATAAATTATATATATGAATGAGGTAGATCTTTACGACTTGATCAATTGAAAAGTAACTCGCCTGCAGAAAAAGTGTGGGCACCCCTGATATATACAATATATAACAATTACCATGTACAATATTACAGTATAAGTAACAGCTGCGGCATAAAATAGAGAGTAACTCCAGCAGAAAATAGACATAAACAAAGAGAAGTAGCAAACATAGAAGGTGTCAGGTAATAGACATCATCTATTGCTGTATGGCGAGTGATTATACGGCTGGATGGAGTGCGGAATGAAGGCGTTCTTGACTCGAATTACTGATTTAAAAAAATTAAAAAAATCTGTGTTAATGAAAAATGTATGGATTTTCGAAAAAAGACGTCAAGAGGAGCGAAAGCAGCCCGCTGTTACAAATGATCAACGCACCAGGACATGATTGGTCAGCCTTGTGACAGATGTTATACAGCCAGCCAATCAGATGAAACATTGATGCCAAGCTGTCCAATCAGCGGCCGTTTTTCCACTCAGCGGTAGTAGTGAATGGGCCTTGGAGGGTGGGGTGACTCAGCCGGAAAATAGCTGTTTCTATTTTTTTATCTACACGTCGTAACCTGGAGTTCACTGGTGAGTCCAATCTGTTCCGCTTTGTGGTTTGTTTTGCTTCTAAACGAGAAACGCAAAAAGGGAAAGATGGAGACATCTCAGCGTATTTCCGTATGTGTGTTCGCATCTTTAGCGTAGGTGTTTATTAGCCTTGGTTGGTCCGTGCATATGTCGGCTGTCATAATTCTTTCAAAGTGTATACTGGAGCATAATTATAACCTGAGGCTGTTACCGTTTAGCGAGCTGTTGGTTAGCCTAACAGCATTGCGTGTGTTCTGTTGCATGGAAAAGGGCTAATTAATTTGCTTTATCCGGTTGTATTTTGTAGCGAAGTAAGTTAGCTTCTTTGCTATATTTTATTTTAAAAAACTACAGGAAGTGCAACTCTTTCGTGTTCCGGGTCTGTCTATTTTTGAGCAGTGTAGGGGGCGGTAACGGGCGACCGTTAAAATGGTTTTCATTGACGGTTCTCAAGTAAGGTGCTGTTGTGCTTTGAAAGCATTTCTTAAAAAAAATGTAGTTTTGGTCTAATTAAATATAAAACATTACAAGCTGCTAACATTGAGAAAACCATCTGCTCTTATTTTGGTAAGATCCGAGCTCTCCGAATGTGCACGCCTCCTGTCATATAATTGTTGGATTATTATTTATTTTTTTATGAACGGACACAACAGCGTAGTTCCCTCTTTTTACTGTACTTTTTCTTATGCCTTCTGATCTCTCTCTCTCTCTCTCTCTCTGTCTCTCTGTCTCTCTCTCTCTCTCTCTCTCTCTCTCTCTCTCTCTCTCTCTCTCTCTCTCTCTCTCTCTCTCTCTCTCTCTCTCTCTCTCTCTCTCTCTCTCTCTCTCTCTCTATGTCCATTTCTCTGTTCTCAATTGTTGATGATAACAACCAAACCTAATCTCCCCCTCCACATCCCGGAATGTAAATAATTCAATGTATATACCCTGATGATTATCTTGTGTGATTATGGTATATATCTGATAGTATATATCTGTATCATGAATCAATTTAAGTGGACTTAAACAAGTTGGAAAACTTATTCGGGTGTTACCATTTAGTGGTCAATTGTACGGAATATGTACTTCACTGTGCAACCTACTAATAAAAGTTTCAATCAATCAATCAATGTTAAACATGCATAAAATCATTCAATTAATGTAAGTATTTCACACTATGTGGCTCCACGTCTAGCTAGCCAATTTACTGGTGAAAATACATGCTAATTTATATAATTTTTCTAAGAATTTTAGTATTAAACACTAATGTACGTGGCACAACATGCTAGCGAGCTTAAAGCCACACAAAGCAGCTGTTGTTGCAAGAATATTCCATACAGCCACGGATTTACTGTTGCATTTATAAAGGTTTTTCTGACCATACTCTAATTTAATTCAACAGGAGACTGGACGGCAAAGTGCAGCAAAGTGGAGACTGTGGAGTATAACAAAGCTAAGGGAACAGGGTAAGCGAACATTATCATGTTTTTTGTTTTTGTCTTTCAATCTTTTCCGTCAAATATTACAAATGATATATTTATGACAGCTACTCGACTAATGAGAAGCCATGGCTTGTTTAGATCACACACACATGCGCACACACACTCACACACACACACACACACACACACACACACACACACACACACACACACACACACACACACACACACACACACACACACACCAGGCACTGTGTGATCTTGTACTGTACAAGATGCAGTACTTTGTTGGGAATTGTTCAAATTTCTAGAGACTTTTCCAATCCATTTACTGACTTTTTCTTCATCAAAAAAACAACTAGCAACAAATCTCGCATATTTTCTATTGTTGTTGGAGACCAGTGGCGGCTGCTGGTCTTTTAAGTAGGGGGAGCTCATTTTCAGCTGCTCTTTAAACATGAATGAATACCGTCTCCAATAACAGATAAACGATATAAAGATGCTAGATTTTACAAAGAAAACATAACTTAAAGGATTGTAAAATGTTTATAATATAGAATCTTAATTTATGCGCATTGCACATTTTGTAGATCGCTGTATGTCCACTTTGCAGACATGCTGCTTTCGCTCCAGACAATCGTGTGCGTCTTGGTTACATTATCACAACATTCTGTTTTGGCAATCACATTTTTTTGGTGGCCGAATTTTCAGTGCATCACTTGTCAATAGTGCGCAAATAATTATTATAAATCGCTCCGGAGTATACGTCGCACCGGCCGAAAATGCATAATAAAGAAGGAAAAAAACATATATACGTCACACTCGAGTATAAGTCGCATTTTTGGGGGAAATTTATTTGATAAAATCCAACACCAAGAATAGACATTTGAAAGGCAATTTAAAATAAATAAAGAATAGTGAACAGGCTGAATGAGTGTACGTTATATGACGCATAAATAACCAACTGAGAATGTGCCTGGTATGTTAACGTAACATATTATGGTAAGAGTCATTCAAATAACAATAACATATAAAACATACGTTTACCAAACAATCTGTCACTCTTGATTGCTAAATCCGATGAAATCTTCTTCCTCATTGTCGCTCTTGGTGCGCCGCTTCCTTTCTTTCTGCTGCTCGATCGCCATTTTCTGCTGCATATTTCACTGCGTCCAGCTTGTAATCTGCAATATATGATTTCCTTTTCGGTACCATTTTTGTTCAGTCCTTCTCAGTTTTTATAAGTTACCGCCAATGTTGAAATGATCCATTTTAATAGCTACGGACATAGTAGCAGTTAGCATCCCATGACGCGGAATGCACTTCTGCCATGACGCAGAATGCACTTCTGCCATGACCTGCCCCCGCCAAATTCTTATTGGTTGATGTGTGTGTGACGATTGCTGACGTGTGTGTGACGATTGCTGACATTTGCTTCGTCTCTTACGCGAATTAGATAAATAATATTATTTGATAGTTTACGGTAATGTGTTAATAATTTCACACATAAGTCGCTCCGGAGTATATGTCGCAACCCCGGCCAAACTAGTAAAATAACTGCGATTTATAATCCGAAAAATACGGTATATACATTAATTCATACAATATATTACTTAAATGTCTTTTCACGTTAAAAAAAATGTTAATGTGTGGTGGCTTTTATTTTGCCATGTAGAGGAAATCCTGGTTATATTATAATGGGACTGTCTGCGTAGTTTGACATTCAAAAGTTGTTGGCAACTCTGCTTCCTAACACACCTGATACACACGTGTCACTGCTGAGTTGGTTGCTCATTGTAATCCATCTGTTCATAATAAATTAGATTTGCAATGTGCATATTTTAAAACTCAGCTCACACTTAGATGGAGCCTAGGAAATTTTGAGTGTATATTAGAGATGGCCGATGAATGCTATAAAATGTAATATCGGAAATTATCGGGATCGTTTTTTTTATTATCTGTATCTGGTTTTTTTTAGGTTTTTTTTATTAAATCAACATAAAAAACACAAGATACACTTACAATTAGTGCACCAACCCAAAAAAACTCCCTCCCCCATTTACACTCATTCAGACTCATTCACACAAAACGGTTGTTTCTTTCTGTTATTAATATTCTGGTTCCTACATTATATATCAATATATAACAATACAGTCTGTAAGGGATACAGTCCGTAAGCACACATGAGTGTGCGTGCTGCTGGTCCACTAATAGTACTAACCTTTAACAGTTAGATTTACTCATTTTCATTAATTACTAGTTTCTATGTAACTGTTTTTATATTGTTTTACTTTCTTTTTTATTCAAGAAAATGTTTTTAGTTTATTTATCTTATTTATTTTATAAACATTTTTTGAAAGGACCTTATCTTCACCATACCTGGTTGTCCAAATTAGGCATAATAATGTGTTAATTCCACGACTGTATATATCGGTATCGGTTGATATCGGTATCGGTTGATATCGGTATCGGTAAATAAGAGTTGGACAATATCGGAATATCGGATATCGGCAAAAAAGCCATTATCGGACATCCCTAGTGTATATGTTGTAAGGCACAATCACGAGTGTTTACTCCTGCACGAAATGACACCAACCAAGTCAACAACTTCACCTTCTGTTGTTAAATAAGGTTTAAAAACATGAGATAATGTCACACTTTTCTTACAACACAAACCAAAAGACTTACCCGTTCTCACACAAACACTGTGTTTTGTGTCATGGCCAATTATGCAAATTAGACAATGATGTCATTTAGCACATATATATTCCGGTCCTGTGGAAAACACAGGGACTTTTAGCGAAAATGTTGGTCAAAAACCGAATCAATATGAGACGTGGTCGTACAAAAAACGAGGAATGGCCACTGTATATACAGCAATGTAAATACAGCAATATTTAACAAATAAGTAACACCATTTTCCCCTTATTTTAAGTACAATTGTTTGCGCAGAATATTAGTGCAAAATAACCAAAGAAAAGCAAAAAAATACTTTTGGCTTTTCATTTAAATCATTTGGCTTTTTGACCTCAAAACCTGCTTGTGTTCAAGCACTTATTCCATTAAAGTATTTGTGTACAATAAATCAATATTAGGAATGTAAAAATATGAATACAAACAATATTGGCAATATAAAAATATGAACTCAACGAATATTTGTGAAAATGAATACGGAAGAGAACTTGAAATTCTCA
This sequence comes from Entelurus aequoreus, assembly GCF_033978785.1. Taxonomy (NCBI): domain Eukaryota; kingdom Metazoa; phylum Chordata; class Actinopteri; order Syngnathiformes; family Syngnathidae; genus Entelurus; species Entelurus aequoreus. The sequence goes on from NC_084746.1 coordinate 27,125,595, forward strand.
ATATTATCATGCTAGGATCGATCTAATATGATTACAGAAGAACCTCAACTTAAGAGCTTTTTAATTGGTTCTTTGACAGAGCTCTTAACTCAAAAACACTTGTATCTCAAACCAAAGTCTCCATTTGAAATCAATTTAAGTTAATTTAAAACACCACATGCCTTTTAAAAATAAATAGTTTTAGATAAGTAGTATTGTATAAAAACATAACAATAGAATGTACGTTAAACAACTACAATAGTTTTATCAAATAATGTAATAATTATGTACAGCATTTTCCTTGGAGAGTGGACTTCTTCGGTATCTCCTTCCAGCTGCTTCTCTGTCAAACACACCTTCAGCAACTTTTCCATATTTTTATGTATAAATATCCATCAGTTATCCATAATTTTAACATTCTTCATCAAACTGCTTCAGTATGATGTAGACTGACAGTGATATGCTCGAATTGCTTCGCCATGTTGGCCACATGCTCGGTCATGTTTTTAGTGGTTTATTTCTTTAATTCAATTAATATTATCCACTTCTTCACACTTACCGTACCTTCTTCCTTCCAATAGTTGGAAAATAAAGTTATGTCGATCTCTATACATAAGCTAATTCTAGCAAGTAAGACCAGATGTTTGGTCGGATCCTACATGGTTCACTGTGACATGTTGGGGATGCTTGTAACTCAAGTTTTTGTTTACAACCTGAGGCATAACAATTAGCCGAGAGACCGCTCGTATCTCAAAACACTCTTAAGTTCAGGTATTCTTAAGTTGGAATACTGACATTATTTATTTATTCCTACTATGCAAAACTAACTTGTTGGGGGTATCGGTTTTTGTGTATTTAGGACCCTCATAAGTCCTAAAATTTTGAAATTAAACCATGGAGGTATGGCGGAGATATTTATAAAACAATCTTGACGCCTTCGAAACTTGCTCCAAACGAGCTGTTTGGAATTGGAGACTTAAATAACATATTTTGCCTTTGTTACGTCAGCTGGTATCTCAATATATGGTAGAGGTTTACCTGAAGAGCTTTGCTTTAGTCCGCCATTTTTATTCATTTGTAGTCCAAAGTTGTGGTCAATAAGTTCCTTCTTTTTCTTTACCTTCTTCTTGTGAGGCAGACTGGCTCGTACATGCACAAGCATGCTAAAATCATCCTCTGTTGCCATTTCTAATAAAAAAGTAGCATACAGTTCTAACTTACTATATCTGTCGGTACACTCGATATGGAAACGCTAAGAATTACAACATGGCTGATGGGGTGGAGAGACAGTCGAAGGAGACTTTGCCTGGATTAGGACTTCAAAACAGCGCATTCTGAAGAGACAATCAGAAAGCGGCTTGAAGATGGTCTGTAAAACATAATCTATTCACAATTTGGATTTAAGAACCACCATTACCTGTTATGTAGTAGACCACAAATAATTGTTTTAGATGTAGAATATAAATCATAACATGGCACCTTCAATGAAACTGGAAAATATCCTACCAACTCACTGGAAAATATCCTATCATGTCGGTATCGATACTTTTAATAAGAGGACTGACTCCCCCTAGCTTCATTCTGTGCTGATTAATTAAGAGAACCGGAAAATATAATTTCATATGTTAATATTGATCCAATACTCACCCTTCTCACCTTGTAATCAATAACATCGAAATGTGGATCGATACATCCTCCTTGCTTAATTCTGTGTTAATTAAGAGAACTGAAAAACATCCTATCATGTGAGCATTCATCCAATATTTTTACTACCAACTTTGGTATCAATACTGTCGATATGAGGCTCGACCCCCTCACCCCTAACCTGACTCTCGCCAGATCCTTGTAGTTCGCTGAGCTCTACACAAGGATCTGGGCTTAACGGCAATGCAAACTCCTTCAAGATAGCAAAAAATAATGAACCAATCAGGATCGCCGGGCGGGATTTCAAAGATGTGACATAGCGCCGAAGAGACTGTTTAATTCAAAACAATGGCGGCACGTAGCGAGGAGTCGTGTGCTGACATTGATTCTGTTATTGCAACTGTTTTGTCGAATCTATCAAATATTAATTCAGAGAACTTTTCGCTCTGTCGTTATCCAATATGTCGGCTGTCTTGTTTTGGATTTCCCAGTGTTGCTCTCATCAGCGTCACGGGTTGATTTCGATGTGAGTGGTTGAAGTAGCACGTCATTCAAGATAACAGACAAGTGGTTTATCCAATCACATACAATTATTTTTTTTACAAGGCCCCGCCTTCTGAAATACATTTTCTATTGAGAAGTCCCAGATCCTTGTGTGGAGCTCAGCGAACTATAAGGATCTGGCGAGAGTCAGGTTACCTCACCACCTCATTCCATGCCGATGTATTACCTGAACTGGACAATTTCCTATCATGTTAGTATTAATCAGATACTGTTGCTATAAGCTTGTTATTGATACTGTAGACCAGGGGTGTCAAACTCATTTTAGATCGGGGGCCACATGGAGAAAAATTTACACCCAAGTTGGCCAGACTGTTAAAATCACGGCACAATAAATTAAAAATATAGACAACGTCAGAATGTTTTCTTTGTTTACAAATAGAACATGCACATTCTGAAAATGTACAAATCATAATGTTATTGAGGTTTGTTTTTTTTACACTTACATGTTGCAGTTAATAGTATTCTACCTTTATTTGTCGTTATTTATACTTTCTGAATAAATTGTGATAATGTTCATCAGTCAACTCATTGGTGTTAATTTTGAATCTATCAAGATAAAAAAAAAATATCAAAATCAAATTACAGGATGTTATTTATGTAGTTTGCTCATTTTCCTTGACTGGTGCACTAACATCAATCCAGCAATCAATCAATCAATCAAAGTTTACTTATATAGCCCTAAATCACAAGGGCTGCACAAGCCACAACAACATCATGTGGGGTTTTTTTTTTCATCTACAAAGATGATTGATTGATTGATTGAAACTTTTATTATTAGATTGCACAGTGAAGTACATATTCCGTACAATTGACCACTAAATGGTAACACCCGAATAAGTTTTTCAACTTGTTTAAGTCGGGGTGATTCATGATACAGATATATACTATCAAATATATACTACCATCATAATACAGTCATCACACAAAATAATCATCAGAGTATATACATTGAATTATTTACATTATTTACAATCGGGGGTGTGGAATATGGAGGGGGGTTAGGTTTGGTTGGTATCAACACTTCAGTCATCAACAATCAGCATCAACAATTGCATCATCAGAGAAATGGACATTGGAACAGTGTAGGACTGACTTGGTAGGATATGTACATGTAGTGGACATAGAGAGAGAGAGATCAGAAAGTATAAGAAAAAGTGTCTACATTTGATTATTTACATTTGATTATTTACAATCCGAAGAGGTATTATGTGGAAGGGAGGGTGTTAGTTTAGGGTTGTAGTTGCCTGGAGGTGTTCTTTTAGTGCGGTTTTGAAGGAGGATAGAGATGCCCTTACACCTGTTGGGAGTGCATTCCATATTGATGTGGCATAGAAAGAGAATGAGTTAAGACCTTTGTTAGTTCGGAATCTGGGTTTAACGTGGTTAGTGGAGCTCCCCCTGGTGTTGTGGTTATACAAAGAATTGCTGTTGCGATATCTAGTGGACACATTTAAAACAGCAGTTTCTTTCCTTCAAAAATGTTGGCTCATTTTTATACTTGGCAAACTCATCCCACGGGCCGGATAAAACATGTTCGCGGGCCATTTACGTTTGACCCCCCTGCTGTAGACATAAGGCCTGATCCACCCCGCCCCTCTTCATTCTATGCTGATTTATTAAGAGGACTTGAAAATTTTCTATAACAGTGTTTCCCATAAACTGCCAAGATACCTGTGGCGGTGGGGGCGTGGCTATGGGCGTGGTTACCATGACATCATCGAGTAATTTGCATAATTTACTACAATGATATGATTTTCTCTAAAAAGGCTCAGAAAATGTATACTTACTAATTAATAATAACAGTTTTGTTTTAAACGTCCATCCATCCATCCATCCATCCATTTTACAATATAATTACAACACTTTATGTACATATTTATATACAGATTTGAACAATAAGTTATTCACTGAAATATATTTATTAATTGTGGTTCTTACAAAAAAGATATCTTATCAAATATAAAAGCTAAAATGTCTCTTAAAGCTCTGCCCCTTTAATTAGTGCATACTAAATAATTTAACTTTAGCCTACTACTACAACCATATTATTTACCAGCAACATAAAGTGAAACAGATGCAGAGGTGTCCTGCCACAGTCAGTAACAAATAAACAGAAAACAGTAGTGGTCAAATACAAATAAGGCAACAAGAGAAGTATCCTACACTTCTCTTTTGTAAAGTAAATCTGAACAGCCTATATGGGCATCTACATCAACTATATGATTAGCAGAGATGTGGACTCGAGTCACATGACTTGGACTCGAGTCAGACTCGAGTCATGAATTTGATGACTTTGGACTCGACTTGACAAAATGTAAAGAGACTTGTAATTCGACTTGGACTTTAACATCAATGACTTGTGACTTCACTTGGACTTGAGCCTTTTGACTTGACATGACTTGCTACTTTCCCCAAAACCCAAAGATTAAAAAGTTATTTGGGAGCGCGCCGCTCCGTATTTTTCCTTTTCTTCGTCTGTGTCTATCAGCGTGTTGTTCCTGTCAGCTGGTGTGCTCTCAGTACAACAGCCAATCAAATTAGATCTACGCTGTTTTCATCCCACAGCTCTCATCCAATCAAATTGCAGGACAACCAATGAAGAAGAATTGTCAAACAATGCGGCAGTGAGAAACAATTATTAGGCCAAAGTTAATTTCGTTCGGGTATTAAAACTACGACTCGGTCAACAAAAAACGAATAGCCCTTTGCAAATCATGCAGTTCGAATATTATAGACGGAGACGTAACAACTTCCAACTTCGTTCGACATTTGAAGTTGCACAAAGAAGGGTAAGTTTTGAATGTAAGCTAACGTTTATTGGCTAAGTAACGTGACTTTTATTTGCTGTGTAGTTAAATCAGTGAGGCTGTAAACTCACTGCTAACGTTATAACCATAGACATCTTATAAGGGTACGCAGCATGGAGCGCTACTGCCTAAAGGCGCAGACGAGACGCGGGGCCCCCATCTTGGAGTGGTGATCCGCTCCACTAGTGCAATTCATTTGGCAGGAGCAATGAACTGTCAGCGGATTTAATTCATCTTACCTCACTGAATACCACTGATTTTCACGCGCTTTTTTGTCATACGTGTAGCTATGATAAAGGACACATGTTTTGGCGTGTTTTATTATTCATAGTTTGCTTAACAGTAATATAATATTCTTATACGCTATAAGTGACCAGACGTCCGAGATCAAAATTGGGAATATAATCCCAGAGAAAGGGGAAAAAAACGGTTATCTATTTTTAAATTGAAGAAACAATATGATTAGGTTATATATACATGCGTATATCCTACATAAACAATGTATGAATACATTAGATATCTATATATCTTACAGACTGTATCTCTGTTGCTGCAGCAGCAGAGAGTTTATTCTGTCTTGACACTTTGTATTGATATTTTGTATTACATTCTTCCCTTAAATGATCATGTTTACAGTCATTGTTTTATATGTATTTTTTATGTACACTACCGTTCAAAAGTTTGGGGTCATCCAAACAATTTTATGGAATAGCCTTAATTTCTAAGAACAAATATAGACTGTCGAGTTTCAGATGAAAGTTCTCTTTTTCTGGCCATTTTGAGCGTTTAATTGACCCCACAAATGTGATGCTCCAGAAACTCAATCTGCTCAAAGGAAGGTCAGTTTTGTAGCTTCTGTAACGAGGTAAACTGTTTTCAGATGTGTGAACATGATTGCACAAGGGTTTTCTAATCATCAATTAGCCTTCTGAGCCAATGAGCAAACGCATTGTACCATTAGAACACTGGAGTGATAGTTGCTGGAAATGGGCCTCTGTACACCTATGTAGATATTGCACCAAAAACCAGACATTTGCAGCTAGAATAGTCATTTACCACATTAGCAATGTATAGAGTGTATTTCTTTAAAGTTAAGACTAGTTTAAAGTTATCTTCATTGAAAAGTACAGTGCTTTTCCTTCAAATAAGGACATTTCAATGTGACCCCAAACTTTTGGACGGTAGTGTATGTCGCTTTGGATAAAAGCGTCTGCCAAATACTTCAACATAAACATATATAAACACCTGGAAGTCTTTATATCAGCTAAAACCACCAATCTGTTTCACTGGATTCAGAATAAAACCAAATTCTGTCTTACCCAACAATGTTAGTATTTGAATATTGTTACTTGAAGACTTATTCCTGGTTACAATTATACTGTTAAGAAAGTATTGTCTTATATTTTGCCTAAAATGAGAATGCATCATAATCAGTGGCGGCTGGTGAATTTTGTTTTAGGTGGGGCTGAAAGTTTGTAAACCAAACCCCTGTAAGGGGGTCATCCTCCCCCAGAAGATTTCTTTGTGATTTTCACATACAAATATTAAAGATCTTTGCTCCTTCTCAACTCTGTCGTAATATTATTTTCATAAAATACAACCAATAGTACATTAATGTTAAATCTTACTTGTGAAAAGTAATCACCCGATTCCTATTTTCAACAGTCCGCTCATTTGAGTAGGAAAACGCTGAACACCAGCCCGGCATCTTTGTTTTCTACCTGTCACGTGTCAGTTTAGGCTGCTCGCCGGCTCCTCATCACCACTTCAAGATGGCGGACAAATTGCTCGTGTCACAGCAGCCAATGCTGCGTCTACTTATAAGATGTCTATGGTTATAACGTCATTGCAAACACGGCAATATGTTGCGTCCACTGCAGTTCGCTACCTCATTCATACTTTTTGTCAAGTGATTTTTTTTAAGCAGGGCTGCATGAGGTACCTACACTTAACGTTACGTTAGTCAATGTATCACACACAGTAACATAACGTTAGACGGCGGTCAGCAGCACCGCATATTTTAGCCACCTACAAAAACACAAACATAGTCAAATAAAGGTCAGTAAAATGTATACTATCTTAAGAATATGTGTACATATTGCATAGGGCCCTGACATCTAAAAAGTACAACTCTGTTCATTGTTTTGTTCATGTTTTTGTTATGTTTTTCATATGTACGCACACATAAACACACATACAGTATGAGATGAGATCAATGAGATAAGGTAAGAACAGGATAGAAACTGCTGTGGAACTAGTTACAATGCAATATGCCATGGAAATACAATGTTAACACTTTTGTGCAAAGAAGTACAGTTGCACTTGTTTTTTCAAATGTGTTTATTCTGTAAAGGAATGAGTTAAATGTTTAAAATGACTGGATAATAGTGCTATTATGAAGTGCAATGTCAGCACTATTTTTTTTCCTGCAATTTCAAATGCACTTGTTTTAATAAATAAATACAGTGTTTTAAAAGCATACACAATCTGTGTAAATATATTAGTCTGTGGTTAAAAGGACTTGAAAGGACTCGAAATTCAAAATGCAGGACTTGGGACTTGATTTGAGACTTTCCAGTCTTGACTTTGGACTTGACTCGGGACTTGCCTGTCTTGACTCGGGACTTGACTCGAGACTTGAGGGCAAAGACTTGAGACTTACTTGTGACTTGCAAAGCAATGACTTGGTCCCACCTCTGATGATTAGCCTGAGAAGCTGGACAGGACAATTTTATTATTTTATTTATTTATTTATTTGTGGCGGACGTAATTCTTTCGTGGCGGGCCGCCACAAATAAATGAATGTGTGGGAAACACTGTATAATATTAATATTGATTTGATACTGCTGCTGCTAACATTGGTATTGATATCGGTTGATATGTGGATTGATCCAGCCCCGACTTCATTTTTCAATATGCTGATTTAGTCATCCATCCATTTTTCTACCGCTTGTCCCTTTCGGGGTCGCGGGGGTTGCTGGAGCCTATCTTAGCTGCATTCAATCAAATCATAATTCTATTATTATAATTTTAGTCCACTGTTCCGCATCCATAATTCAGCCATTTTAAACACACGACCCCACTAACAGGGAGTGAGTTAGAATATTGTTGAAATAGGAACTTAGCATTGATCTTGCAGGCTAATGGTGCTTTTTAGGCACTTAGAACGCAAAGCTTCAGTGATCAATGCATTTTGGAAGGAGTGAGCTCGCCCGCCACTAGTGCCGTGGTCACATGACCCGGGCTGCATGCTACGTCATTGGGGCAGATTTGTGTGGAGAAATAAGCAGCAGCAGCAGACGAGCGAGCAGGAAAAGCCTTGTGCATAGGTGCGGCTCCTTTTTTCTGTTAGGCCCCCCCGTGTTCCTTTTCTCGCCTTTTTTTGCGTGTGTTTTCCGAGCGTGAGGAACAGGGCGTCTGTTCCAACACCTCCGAGACACAAATGCCCGGTCCCACCCAAGCCCTTTCCCCAAATGGAGAGAATAACAACGACATCGACCCGGACAACGGCACCAACATCATTCCTTTCCGGAAGAATACCGTGCGAGGGGAGCGAGCATTCAGGTACAAATGATCGCTTTTCGTTAGAAATAAAAATGTCTGTGTAGCGCCCCCATACCGCCAGCTAACAATCCCGACCCCCTTTTAGCCACCATTCTTTGATTGCATGCACTTTATAGCGTCGTCATGGCTGCGGAATGACACCGTCACGTTAAACGACGCAGCTTGTCAAACGACACTCGAATGTTCTCGTCGTAAATCCCAACAAACACTCAACAGAGTAAAACCTGTTTCGAGGTCCGATGTGTTTGCCGATAACGTATGCACTCCATGCCTCCCCAGGCACACACACACGTCAGGCCGGGCCGCAGTGATCTCCAGCCGGCTAACAAAGCATGCTAGTACCGCTTACATCCGCGTAGTTGACAGGGGAGACGACTTTGGCCCTCTTTCATTATCCGATGTTTCTGCAGTTCACATCTGTGGTCCCCAACCACTGGTCCGGGGACCGGTACCGGTCCGTGACGCATTTGCTACCGGGCCGCAGAGAAACATTAAATAATTTATAAACGACTGCATTTTCTCCGACTTAACTTTTGCCTGTCCCACTAGACCAGTGGTTCTTAACCTTGTTGGAGGTACGGAACCCCACCAGTTTCATATGCGCATTCACCGAACCCTTCTTTAGTGAAAAATAAAATGATGTTTTTTTTCAAATTCAAGACAAAGTTATATGTTTTTGGTAACACTTTAGTATGGAGAACATATTCTAAGTAACAAAGACTTAATTTAGAGTTATTTGGTTACGATTAGGGCCCGGGTTAGAGGGTTAGGGCCCGGGTTAGAGGGTTAGGGTTATAATAAGGCCATGCCGAATAAGGCATTAATAAGTACTTAATAATGACTAGTTAAGAGCCAATATGTTACTAATTTGCATGTTAATAAACAACTAATTAATGGTGAATATGTTCCCCATACTAAAGTGTTACCATGTTTTTTTACTGGTGCACAAAATGAACCGTGCATGAACATCACCTTCTTCAAAGAACAAAACCAAAACAGTGCATAAACTCACAACAAATTACAGACCTACAAAGCAGTGTGACTTCTGCTGTTGCCGTATCCGTAATACGCCAATAGGGAGAAGTTTTTATTTACACGATGAGTCGGGTGTGTCTTGACCTCCGCCGAACCCTTGAGCCCGACTCACCGAACCACTGCACTAGACACACCAACAAGTTTGTTACTAGATGTACAATAACACTCCTCATAGTAAGTTGCCTTTTGTTATATTTGTTATAACTTTATGACATGATATGCACATTAATGAACATATAAAATATAAATGTGACAGATTGTAGCCAAAGGCTGATTTCCATTTGCATCTCATTGCAAAGAAACAAGCCCAGGGCTCCCACTAATTCAGCGTTATAGTGAGTTGTATTTTTCATGCACTTATTTTTGCTGTGTTTATCTGGCACAAGTGTAAAGCCGGTCACTGAAAATAATGCCTTCATTAAACCGATCCGTGGTGCAAAAAAGGTTGGGGACCACTGGTCTACATAATGATGGACTTTAATGGTGATATAAGTCATTTTAAAAAAGTGTTTTGGTGTACATGGATAATGTATTTTAATGAAAACTCACTGTGATTAGATGCTTTTTGTATTGTACAGCTTTTTATGATCATGATCATCACAATTGAGGGTCATTGTGGTCCGGCTTCCTCCCAACCCCAAAGACATGTATATGGGGATAGGTTGATTGGCAACACTAAATTAGCCCTAGTGTGTGAATGTTGTCTGTCTATCTGTGTTGGCCCTGCGATGAGGTGGGGACTTGTCCAGGGTGTACCCTGCCTTCCGCCTGAATGCAGCTGAGATAGGCTCCAACACCCCCCGCCACCCCGAATGGGACAAGCGGTAGAACATGGATGGATGGATGTGTTTATATACCTGCACAACGGTCAGGAGGAATTTTGGACAATTCCTCTAAACAAAAGTTTCAGTGCAGCAATATTCTTGGGATGTCTGGTGTGAATCGCTCTCTTGAGGTAATGCCACAGCATCTCAATCAGGTTGAGGTCAGGACTCTGACTGGGCCACTCAAGAAGGCGTATTTTCTTCTGTTGAAGCCATGCTGTTGTTGATTTACATCTATGCTTGGGGTCATTATCCTGTTGCAATACCCACCCTCTTTTGAGCTTCTGTTGGCAGACAGATGGTCTTCCTGCAAAATGTCTTGATAAACTTGGGGATTTCGTTTTTCCATCGATGAAAGCAATCCGTCCAGGCCCTGAGGCAGCAAAGCAGCCCCAAACCATGATGCCACCTACACCATATTTCACATTTAGGATGAGGTTTTGATGTTGGTGTGCTGTGCTTTTTTTTCCTGAACTTTCTCCACTTGTAGACAATCTGTCTTACCGTGGACACATGGGCTTTTAGAGATTCTTTTGTAGCCCTTTCCAGCTTTATGCAAGTTAACAATTCTTGAGCTCTTTTGTGTGAGGCATATGCCAGGCAATGCTTCTTGAGAACAGCATACTTATCACAGGTGTGTGTTTTTTATAGGGCAGGGCAGCTTTAACCAACACATATGATCTCGTCACATAACCAACATTTCAACCAACACTCCATGTTGTCTGAGTCCTGGCTCCAATCATCTCTTGGAGAAGTAATTAGCCTAGGAGTTCACATATTTTTTCCACCGTGCACTGTGAATGTTTACATGTTGTGTTCAATAAAAAGATGAAAACCTATAATTTTTTGTGCGGTATTAGTTTAAGCAGATTGTGTTTGTCTATTGTTGCGGCTTCGATGAAGATCAAAACACATTTTAAGACCAATTTATGCAGAAATCCAAGTAATCCCAAAGGGTTCACAAAGTTTTTCTTGCAACTCTGTCTGTCTGTCTGTCTGTCTGTCTGTGTGTGTGTGTGTGTGTGTGTGTGTGTGTGTGTGTGTGTGTGTGTGTGTGTGTGTGTGTGTGTGTGTGTGTGTGTGTGTGTGTGTGTGTGTGTGTGTGTGTGTGTGTGTGTGTGTGTGTGTGTGTGTGTGTGTGTGTGTGTGTGTGTGTGTGTGTGTGTGTGTGTGTGTGTGTGTGTGTGGACCTATCAAAGGCTTTTGATACGGTCAACAGAGACTTGCTCTGGGCGGTCCTTCTCAGGGTTGGTTGCCTGCGGAAGTTTGTAAACATCCTGCAAAGTTTCCACGAGGGGATGATGGCTCAGGTGACAACAGGAGGACATGAGTCTAGGCCTTTCAAGGTATCCACTGGTGTCAGACAGGGTTGTGTGCTTGCACCTGTACTATTCAACATCTTCCTCATGAGTGTCACCTGGCTACTGCACAAAGAAGTTGAGGGAAGCAGTGGTGTGCTGGTGGATTACAGGTTGGATGGAAGCTTATTTAACATCAGAAGGCTGCAGGCGGCTACCAAGGTCAAAACTGTGAACAATGTGGAATTACAGTATGCTGATGATTGTGCCTTCGTGGCACATACATCAGAGGCTCTGCAGGCGACGCTAACAGCTGCTGTGAAGGCCTATAGTAGACTGGATCTCACTGTGAACACTGTAAAGACGGAGGTACTGTGCCAGTGGAACTCCCCTCCGCCAACTCGACCACCATCACCTGTCTTTAACATCGATGACAAGCCCCTAGCAATAGTCCCAGACTTCAAATATCTTGGGAGCATCCTCTCGGAAAACTGCAGCATGGACAATGATATTCAAAATCGAATCAGGTCTGCCTCAGCCTCCTTTGGTAGACTGCGTAAGAGGGTGTATGTGAACTAAGACCTCAGCATACGTACCAAGGTGGCAGTCTACCAAGCCATCTGTGTCTCCACACTATTATATGGCTGTGAAGCTTGGACCCTGTATCGCCGCCACATCCAACAGCTGGAGAACTTTCACATCAAGTGTCTCCAGCGGATCCTTGGGCTGACATGGCGTGATCGTGTGCCACACACGGAAGTCCTGAGTAAAACTGGTACCAAGAGCATGGAGGCCACTTTTCTCCAGTACCAACTGCGATGGGCCGGCCACACCATCAGAATGTCAGTTGATAGACTTCCGCGACAACTGCTAAATGGTCAACTTCATCATGGCCAGAGATTTGCAGGAGGCCAAAAGCGGAGATATAAGGACCAACTGAAAATAACTCTCAAGAGGTGTGGAATACAGCACACAGCTGGAAAGCTCTGCCTCAGATCGCCCTCTCTGGAGGCAACTCTGCCATGTAGGCCTTCAACATTTTGAAGAGGAGAGAAGCGCAGCGAGGGGAAGGGAAACGTCAGAGGAGAAAGATGGGCCCTGCAGCCAAGATCCCCACAACAAACACTAACTTCATATGCCCCCATTGCAATAGACCATGTGGCTCTCATATTGGACTTTTTAGTCACCTCAAAACTCACCAATAGAAGGAGTGGAAGTCATCATCGGATACGATGGACTACCATAAGCAAGTAAAAGTGTGTGTATATATATATATATATATATATATATATATATATATATATATATATATAATTTTAATTTATTTTATATTTATGTATACATATATATAAATGTACACATTTATGTGTGCAGAGTGCAGACACACATATATGTATATGTATGTATGTATATCTATATATATATATATTCATATAACGATTAAAACATTTAATTGCAGTTTGTACATAGTTAACTTAAAATTAATTGTGATTAATGGCAGATAAACATAATTTTACGTCATTAATAAGTGTACCCTAGACAGTGTTTTTCAAGTTTTTTTTACCATGACTGGACAATTTAGTTTGCTTTTGTGAAATGTTGTTTTAAACTTATTATCTGCCGTGCGTTGGATTTGTATTTTGTAAGAATACATTTTGTATTCCTGCTATAAAAGCACTTGCTTTCAGAATAGGAGCTACACCATGTTTGAATACCAGTTTCACGCATTAAATCAAGCTGTCACCATCATAACACCTTTTTTCTAACTGTTCTGGTCATGATTCAGATCACTGTTTTACATTCTTTAAGCGTCTGTTTGAAATTTTATGAAAATACCTACAGGGCGCTAACCTTCCAATGTTTTTAGATAGGGCTGTCAAAAATAACGAGATAACTCATGTGATTAATCACAAAAATGTATCACATTATTCATGTATATATGCAGAATAATCATGCAATTTATTTGGACCTCAATCGTGGACAGGTACCTGAAGTGCGGGTTGTTATATGGTCAATGATCAGGTCAATGCATACGTCAGTGCAAAGATAAGTGAGGAGATTCCGACTTGTATGCTCGTTAACAAACTACACTTCAAAGTACACTCGGATGGGACTTTAGCTAAAACTGTTACAAAGTTTTAAACAAAAATAAATGACGTATATTTAATTCAAACATTTTAAAACAGAACATGGCATGAGAATACAACTGCATTTTCTGCAACATCCTGTGATCAATCATAATTAATCTAAATTCAATAAATGGGTTATACTTGTATAGCGCTTTTCTATTTTCAAGGTACTCAAAGCGCTTTGATAGTATTTCCACACTCACCCATTCACACACACATTCACACACTGATGGAGGGAGCTGCCATGCAAGGCGCTAACCAGCACCCATCAGGAGCAAAGGTGAAGTGTCTTGCCCAAGGACACAACGGACGTGACTAGGATGGTAGAAGGTGGGGATTGAACCCCAGTAACCAGCAACCCTCCGATTGCTGGCACGGCCACTCTACCAACTTCGCCACGCCGCCCCACGCAATAGTGCGATTAATCTGATTTGATAAAAATGATAATTTCTGCCTTTCGCCCGAGTGCAGCTGGAATAAGCTCCAGTGACCCCCGCGACTCCGAAAGAGACATGCGGTGGAAAGTGAATGGTGGATGACAGCACTAGTTTTAAGCAAATATCCTGCCCACCTACAGTTTTCAGAATGTAATGACATAACTACGCCTGCATGTAACACATGTTTTTAGCTAATGATAGTGATTTGGATAGCTAACGTTAGGCTCTACAATAAATGATGTCTATCCTAACAACAAAATGACTGAAAATTGTTTGTTGTTGCAAGCTAAACAAATTCCCCTCACTAACGAGCAATTTATTTTCAATATAATTAGTAATTGTGTAAAGTGTAGATACTTTAAAAAATATATGTTTTGTTTAACCACAAATGCTAACATAAACTAGCCAGTGGTGTATTTTTTTATTTGTTAATGTAACTGTGAGCAAGTAGCAAACAGCCACTTTAAATGTTATGCAAGTGTAAATAAGTACTTTTAGTATGTCTTGTATGAGATCATGCACAATCACAGTTTTCTCTGGAAAAAAAACACAATTACTATGTTTGTATAAACGTAATATCAGAATAAATGCTTTTCTTTTACTACATATTATTTGTATTCATCTTTGATTGGTTGGGAATCCTAAAATGATGCATGTGGTTTCAGAACCAATTACAGTTCTTTGGCCTGTAAACGGTTACAGTAATTTATTTCTCCAAAATTACGGTTTTCCAAAATTAAACAGCAATTGGGACATGACTTTGACTATGTTTACACTGCAATCCAAAGTAGCCCAAATCTGTTAGTTTTTTTTAAGTCCGATTTTTTTCCATCTGTTTACACTGCAAGTAAAATGTGATTTCAGACTCCAGTGTAAATGCGCATGTGGCCCCAACTTAGCTCCAATGGGGTCTCGATGTCACTTGCATTCGCAGTTCGCTAATGTGAAAACAAAGGAAGTTCACCGGGGGGAAGTCGCTACTACTACAAAATAAAATAAAAGTTGCCACCATAGCTATGGTTGCCACGCTCTAAAAATTAGTGGGGTTTTTTTTTACATGAAAAATAATTATAGTAATATAATGTATGAATAGATGTATATAGTGTAATATATTTTGGAATATTCTAATCTTTTAATGGCTGTTAAGTAGAGGAGAGACGGACATCAGCGTGGATCTACGGTAGCTTTATTTTCCAACTCACATTTAAGCAAATGCGCCACAGTGTCAATTTCGGTTTTTCAACAATCGTTTTTTCCTCGGAATCAAAATATATATTCATATATTACATACACGCTATAAGTGATGCATCAAAAATTCAGTCGTCTTAAATAGACTTTGCTCACCGAAACACAAGTGACGTAGCTCGCCCAATGCTGACGAAAGACTCGCATTCAGGTCGCCTCGCGTTTAGACTGAAGTTACATTTGAAAAGATCCCATTCCAATCTGATTTGGACTACCTCCTGATGTGGGCTGAATCTGATGCGAAAAGATCAGATTTGAAGCATTTTTGGAGCGTTTAGACTGGCAAAAAAAATCCGATCCGTGTCACTTGAGGGCAAAAAAAATCAGATTTGCTGTGCACTGTGCAGTGTAAACAGAGCCAAAGAAGTTCAGGACTTTAGTCCTCATGTGTTGATGTTTGTGTTGCAGCTGGGGAATGGCGGTCAATGTGTATTCTACCTCAATAACCCAGGAGACTATGAGCAGGCATGACATCACTGCCTGGGTCAACGACATCCTCTGCCTGAACTACACAAAAGTTGAGCAGCTCTCCTCAGGTGAGATCCTTGCGTTCAATAACTTGTTCGGACATAAACACCCAGCACACAAGGTGGGTTAAAAGCCACCAGTGCTCAGTTCTCCTTGGCCAGGCTATATATAAATAAACACGTGGTGTGCCACGGCCTCCTGCTGGGACCCAAGTAATCCAATTTTAAGTCGCTCTTTTAACACATGTTAGGATGTAGGCTAATTCCTACATCTTTATTACTTTGTTTGTGGTCAGCGCTGGCTTGTTTGTCGGTGCATGGCTTCGATCCAGTTTTTCCACAACCACAGCAAGGTGGCATCCTCCTTGTATGGCGCATCAGAAGCACAACTACGACATTCTACTGCTGATAACAAGTTTTATTTTGAAGAAACCACAAGTCTCCAATCTGGCTCTCGAGTATTCCCGCAGATTTAGTGTCACTCAGGCTGATGAATAATTCCTAAAGACTTATGCATCTTTCTTTTCCTGCTATTACATCTTAAGGAGCTGCCTACTGCCAGTTTATGGATCTTCTCTTCCCTGGCTGCGTGAGTCTTAAGAAGGTCAAGTTTCAAGCTAAATTGGAGCACGAGTACATTCACAATTTCAAACTGCTGCAAGCGGCGTTCAAACGAATCAAAGTGGACAAGGTGGGCTTGACAAGTCGTAATCTTAAAAACATTTTAACCTCAATTTTGTTTACATCCTTCAAATTGTGCATCTCAGATCATCCCCGTGGATAAACTGGTGAAAGGCCGATTTCAGGACAATCTCGATTTCATTCAGTGGTTCAAGAGATTCTTTGATGCCAATTACGACGGCAAAGAATACGACCCAGTGGAAGCTAGGCAGGGCCAGGATGCCATCCCCCCGCCTGACCCTGGCGAGCAGATCTTTAACCTGCCCAAAAAGTCCCACCATGCAGCCAGTTCCCCAACGGCTGGTAAGCTACACTCCAAATGTGCTTAGTTTCCCAAACTTGACACTTAAAAAAAACCCACGTTTCCTCCTAACAGGAGCTTCGAGGTCAACATCAACCACCCCAAAATCTGCGACACCAACATCCAGACCATCGTCAGCCAAAAGAGTCCTTGCAACTACTCCAGCTAAAGGAGAGAAAGAACTGGAGGTGCAGGTCGTTCAACTTACTGACCAGGTAAGAATTTACATGTTGGTATCTCACTTTACATTACCTCACACCTCCCAATACGGATGCTCTTTTGGTAGGTATTTTGCACACATTTTGACCCTTGAAAACACTTGAATGCGTCACTGCTCTTTAGATACGCATGTTGTTGCATTTTTCTGGTTTCAGTTTGGGGTTCAGTCTGTGAAACCTGCATTATGGTACTGTGTCGAGGCACCAGTGTATTCTCACTCCCCATTCAAAATGCTCTTGTGTAGTGTGACTTGCACTGTGCATAACCTTGCAAAAGAACATTATTTCTCGTGTCTTTACGACTCGATTAGAGGGCTTATTCTGATTTTGGATCAACATTTGCTATTAAAATACTTTTTCACCATTGATTAGTTCCGAATGCAATAACACTCCCCTTTTCTCTTCAAATACCTCCTTCATATCGCCGCTGCCATTACACTATAATCATGAATTTGTTAAAATTACATGTACAAAGCTTCATGCTATAATTGAACAAAGTAATTTGTAGCAGATACCATTAATGCAATCTTACATCCATGACTTTAATAAGTGATTTACTAAAATTTGAGTATTTACAATTAAAATATTTGTTATCAAATATAGCCATTATATCTCATGTATTCATTAAATGCCTTATAGCGATGTAGTGAAGGGGTTTTCTCAAACCATTGAACTAATGAAATGAACTAAGGATATTGTACATTTTGTATTGATATGGTGAATATATTTTCTCAACAAAAACAATGAACTAATGAGAAACTATGGATGCCATACATGAAATTACTAATATTAATATGGTGGAGATATTTCCTCATCAAAAACAATCAACTATTGATGATGTGGTACAGTCATGAAAAAGAGGTGTGGTTTTCAGTTTATAGCATCTAATACAGGGGTGGGCAATTAATTTTTTACCGGGGGGCGCATGAGCAACCCGAGCACTGCTGGAGGGCCACACCGACAATATTTCAATTAAATTTTGCTTAAATTATTTTTGATATACCGTAAGATAAAAAATAATATTTTCATTCAACCTAACTTATCTTTATACAAAAGCAGATGGCTTTTGATGGTTTTATTTTCAACACTTTCTTACACAACACTTCCTGATGTATGATACAATGCAAAAATTTCGATTTCTGTCATTTTATCCTGCCGCCTCTTTGTTGTGAACGTAGCACGCCTGTAAGGTGATTGGCGAAGAAGGAGGAAGCGTTGCTGTTGCGGAAATGAGGAGTGAGGATAGATGTGCGTGTGGAAAGAA